>NC_056741.1:596578010-596680005 GCF_019279795.1 Protopterus annectens | reverse complement strand
CTTAGCATAACCCGATCAATAGTAATTTGACTAAAGCATTCACACTGTAAAAAAAATGTGCTCTTGGATGTAATCCTTCACCATTTAAATACTGACTTAAGATTTCCTCAAGTATTGCATCTAAGTTGTAATTAATAAAATTGTCAATTCCGTTACATTGTAATTAGCTACTGAGTCCAGCTCACATTACGGATTGGCTAATTCCTTCACCTAATTTAAATACATGTACTATTTAAGTGACTTTCCTTGGCAGAGTATTTCATTCTTAAGCTCTGTACATCAATAAAGATTGAAAGTGCAAAATACCGAAGTTACGCTCCTTGTCTTTGTCCTTCACTAGATGCTCAGGAAGTTCTTTTACTTAATATTTTTTTCTACTTCTATCTGTCCTGTTCAGTTTTATATATATATGTGTGTGGAGAGATTTAGAGGGAGAGATTTAGAGGGAGAGATTTAGAGGGAGAGATTTAGAGGGAGAGATTTAGAGGGAGAGATTTAGAGGGAGAGATTTAGAGGGAGAGATTTAGAGGAGAGATTTAGAGGAGAGATTTAGAGGAGAGATTTAGAGGAGAGATTTAGAGGGAGAGATTTAGAGGGAGAGATTTAGAGGAGAGATTTAGAGGAGAGATTTAGAGGAGAGATTTAGGGAGAGATTTAGGGGAGAGATTTAGGGAGAGATTTAGGGAGAGATTTAGGGGAGAGATTTAGGGGAGAGATTTAGAGAGATTTAGGGAGAGATTTAGGAGAGATTTAGGGGAGAGATTTAGGGAGAGATTTAGGGGAGAGATTTAGGGGAGAGATTTAGGGGAGAGATTTAGGGGAGAGATTTAGAGGGAGAGATTTAGGGGAGAGATTTAGAGGGAGAGATTTAGAGGGAGAGATTTAGAGGGAGAGATTTAGAGGGAGAGATTTAGAGGGAGAGATTTAGAGGGAGAGATTTAGAGGGAGAGATTTAGAGGGAGAGATTTAGAGGGAGAGATTTAGAGGGAGAGATTTAGAGGGAGAGATTTAGAGGGAGAGATTGAGTGGTTTACTTGTGTAGATCTAGATATCTAGTTATGTACATGTATACATGTGTGCGTGTGACGCACATAAATGCACACCTGATGCTAGCTGTAGTTTTTGTTCTGTTTTAGTGATCTCTTTCCATTTACTGATTTACATGGAGAAATGTTTTAAGTGTAATTGTAAAATCTCATCCCTGGGAATCCATGATTTATATGTGGTGTGCCTGGGGCTGTGGAGCTTATTGATGCCAACTGCAATATTCATCATGACTTCTGACTTGGATCCCTTGCAGAATGCTTCAGTAAGCTAATTTTAAAGGGATTTCTTCCACCAGTCAGATTACTCCATGAACAAGTCAGATAAAAGGGAAAAGATGAGAGCCTAGGAAGTGTGACTACCCTTGTTCACCCAGAAGGATCAGTCACTTCCTGTACAATCTAAACCCACAGGTCTAACTCGTGTAGATTCTGAGAGTTATTGTGGACAAGTCAGTCAAAATATTCAGCAGGCACTCCTTGGAGAGGTATCCTTTGCATTTTCTCTTCCAGTTCATCTGATACTTAAGTTTGAGATCTTCTGTAGCACTATAGTAACCGAATGGTGGATGAACAGTTTTTGAGGGTTCATCTAGAGTTGGTGTCTTCCCATTCTTTTGTTTCTGGGGTTTGAACATGTTGGCCCCTTTAACTCTTAGCTCTTTCCCTGTGCCAGTCTCTAATTGTGGTTTTAGAGCCTGTTAACCTTTTGGACCCTATCTACTTTGCACCAACAGGTATGATTACCAGAGTTCCAGCTTCCATGCATCCTGTAAGTCAACACCTGACTTTCAACATTGAGATTTTCATGACTGATTGATGCCAGGTTTTTGGCATCCTCTGTCCCATCTCTCTCGGAGATGCTCCAAGTGTTAGAATCCTCAGCCTTTGAGTCTTCAGTACATATCTCCAGTTTTGAGCTGTCTAAGTTCCCTGTGTCTGGTTGTCCATTTTCAGTGCTGCCTATGCCTGCTTTAGTGGGGTTTGTTTGTTCTGAGGTAAGAGTCCCTTTTGCCAGTGGATTCTGCTGAAGTCTTTGAGATAATGTTGAGGATGATTCCCCTTCTAAGTGAATGCTGGAGCCTCTGGTGGTAGTTGTGCCACTCGGGCACTCTTCATTCAGCTCTTCAGCTGACTTAATTCCTATGGACAGAGCAAGATAGTCTTGTACAGCATTTCCTGCAGGATCTTTGAGACTATGATCACAACTGGACATCACCAGGAAGGTGATATGTATAAAGGAAGGCATGTGTGTTCCCATCTGCAGTCACTAACATCAGAGTAATACTTGGCTTATTGAAGTCCTTTCCTGAAGGTGCCATAGTTGGAAAACATCCCCTTGAACTGTTGGAGGAAAGGATCCTTGCTTAACAGACCCACCCTGTCAAGATGAGGAAGTGCTTTTTAAGGAATACTAGTATGCGCAATTCTGCCTCTTTCATAGTTTTGTCTGCTGACTGTTTTCATAGTAGAATACTATGCTAATCCTTCTAAAGGGCTTTTAATTGTAGCCATGCTCTTTATTGAGCTGGTTTCTGCTTGTTTATACTGAGCTGGACTGAGGTAGCCTTCCCAGCTACAAGTCTGAGTTGAGGCGTCAGACTAACTAGAGGCTTTTGAGCTTTCCAAAAACCATAAGTTGCTTGTTTTTCTGCTTATTTGTACTATTTACTGCACTTTATTGCCTGCTGGCTACTTTAATACTGTGTTTACTGTGTAAACTACAGTTATACTGCATTTTCTTGCTGCACTGTGCCTGTAAAATCAAATTTTATTGCTGGCTTCACTGTACATCAAGCTTTTTGTTTCTGCTGTTTTAAGTATTTACTGGCGTTTTTCACTGTTTTAAAGCCATTTGTTCTGTCTGCTTTGGTTTTCCCACCAAGCAGTACTTTATCTGTTAACTCAACCATTCTTTAGAGCCTCCTGGCTGACTTTCGGCTGTTTAAACATTTTTTTTGTCTCAGTGCTATTTTTATGCTGCGTTAAATATTCTCTAGTATTTCCTGCTTGAAGCTAGGGTAGCTAGTAGCTGTAGCATTGTCAAGATCCAGTCTTGCTACTGCTGGAACTGTTTGTAGTGGTTTGTTTATTCTAAGCATGTTTTCCAGGCCATGTTGGATTGGAAGGTGCATGTCTGCACTTTTGTGAAAATTGTTTGATTGGTATCTGACTGGTAAATGGAGGCCAGTCTAGGGCTTGGAATAAGCATCCTCATTGGTCCTTTTGAATTTATTTTTTTCAACTTTTAGCTTCTGGTATTTAGGCCCTGCATCTGAGCAGCTTTCTGCTTGTTTGCACGTTGTGCAGCGCAGTGCACCACCACGCAGTTGTGCACCTAAGCTGGGTTAAATTCAACATATTTTGCCTTAAAACCTAGGCAGAAATATCCATTTGCTGAGCTCCTCCATGATGGTTTCTGAAAAGTCACCCCCTAGTGACAACAGTTTTCAACCTACCATTGTGGTCATTTGGACTGCCATGGTTTCTCCTTCCAACCTTGTTGACTTGGGTCTTTTGAGGTAGGGTAGCAATTGCCTCACAGACAACCATCTATTAATCGCACTGTTTAGTACAGAGTGCGAGAGATGAATTTACACCAAGAATCTGGTATCCATACTCTGACTCGAAACAGTAACATGAAGTTTGTCTACTCACCCACCAGTACATACTCGCATAATACAAGTACTCATACACATACCACTACTCATGCACATAGTACACATCAAACATGTAAATCCACGTATGCGGAGGTTCTCTTGAAAAACTTACGAACACCAGAGACCTCCACAACATAAGCCTGCTACAGTAAGTGGTATCCACAGCACCCATGATGCAGAGCAACACCAGCGTGTCAACCACGAAGCCCGTAAGGTGTAATACTCAAAAACCAAGTTTTCTTCTCATTGGAGACTCAGTAGTGAGACATACGGATGTCCCTCTCACCAGGTTGGACAAGGATAAAGTCATTGTCAGCTGCCTGTCTGGTACCAGGATTCACCAAATCACGCATATGCACTCTGGTGTCTCAGCAACAAGTACTGTCATAAGTCATTCACACCATCAGGAACTGAGACTTACCTCGCTGAACTATATGAAGAGAGACCTGGTCGAGCTGTGTCCCAGGCAGTTATGTCCTTAGCCTTGAGCAGCATACTACCCTGACCTAGAGTGATGCCACAGTAGAAACAAAAAAAGATCGAGTTCAATAATTGGCTTAGTTTTTGGTGTCCTTCAAGGGGATCTTGCTCCTGTCTGCTTGGGAAGCCATGGTCGGCAAACCTTGCTGATTTGCCCGAGTGTTTGTATGTTGCACCCCTAGGCTTTTGGCTGCTGGCAGTGGCTCTTGCCTCCTCCGTAGTGCCTTTTTAGGCAAGGTTTCAAACATCACCAACATGAAATTAAGCATTCAGAACAAGTGTCTTGCTGTTATATACTAGTAGCTTAAACCAGAAACTGCACTCCCTGATAGCACTTCTATCACTAGAAGATGTAGATGTCTGTGTAGTCACAAACTTGGTTTAATCAGACTACCCTGGCTCTGCAAGGCTACAATGCCTTCCACATCTTTAGGCTGCAAAATGAATGTGTGAAAACCAAACTAAGCAGTGTTTCAGTCTATTAGAGAAATTCACCTCACATCTAGTTAGACTGGGATTACTCCATGGAGGTACTCTAGGCCGAGGTTACTGTGGGTGAGATGCCATTCAAGACCTTGCCAGTTTATAGATCCCCTTCCATGGGTCACTGCACCCACATAGCCTACTTAATCAGAAGACAATTGAAATTTTACTGAACACACTGTTGGGGATTTCAATTATCCCACCGTCAATTGGGAAATCTCCTCTAGCCAAACCTGCTAGCACAAAAGTTCATTGACTTAGGTTCATAGGTTCATACTAGGCTATCTGCCCGAGGGCATTTACAAGCCTAGCCCATAGTTTTGTGGCTTACGCCACCCCTTTAGTATGGGGAACTATACCCATTATTTTGCTGTGCCTCTGTCGAGCAGTGACACTGAGGTAATCCCTGGGGTATATCTGCGATCTCCCATCCATTGGTTAAGATTTCTCTTGAACAAGGCCAGCGAGGTGCTCTGCCTCACATATACCGGGATTTTATTCCACAGCATAGGGAGTCTTTGGGTGATGAATCTATCCCTCCAGCACGTCCTATTAATAGCCATGTCGAGGTTTAAGTCTCTCGCCCTTGTGGCTCTGATGGATCTAGATTTTTTGAGGTGAAGCATATTCATCAAATCTGGGTTTGACATGGCCTTGTATGTTAGGCAAAGGTCACCTCTTCGTGAATTAAAATGCCCTAGAGCAAATTGTCCATACCCTGACAAGAGGAATTAACATATATCTGGCCTTTGCCAGCATGTCAAACAGATGCACTGTTACAACTGTTGGACCCTCATTTTAAAACTGACCACAAGTCCATCACCTTTGAACTGACTAACACCAGAAATGTCAGATGGTAATAAACTAAAAAACTTCAGGGCAAAACTGCACCCTCCTAGATGAAGGTGTAAATGCATACCAATCCCCACCCCAAGCTGAAAGTGGTACCTACGCCTAAGCTTACACTAAAGCACTGTACAGTCATTTGCATTTGTGTATTAAGTCAGATGTACCAGATAGAATCAAAGCCAGAGCCCCCAAATATCAAGCTGCCTGGTGGACTTCCAGCATCAACAGACTCTACAGTAAACACAAGCTGCTGTCCAAGGAAACAGGCAAGGACCCGACAATGGTAAAGCACCATTCTCAGCCTTAACAGGCAAATAAGAGAACTTGTGAAATCCTCCAAGAGCTCCTTTTGAGAGAAACCAAGGATAACCATTACCCTAGCCTAAAGGGTAGGATCCAAGCATGTGCGGAACTGGTGGCCAACATATCTCCTACACTGACACCACTGAGATAGCAAACCTGCTAGTGGATAGGTTTGGTAAAAATGTCACTCCCTTATTCCCTCCTAACTTACAATAAACACTTCCCCTTATATATGTGAAGAGTAGGTCCTCAAAGCCCTCTCCAAGGCACAGTACATAGCCTCTGTGGGACCAGTTGACTTCCCAGGCTATCTGAACAGGCTAAAATATGAAGTAGCACCACCAAGTAGTACCCTTTTCAGTCATGGCCTTAACCACAGGCTTTGTTCCTGCGGAATGGAGAACAGCTACAGTTTTGTTAGGCGACCTTTGTGGAGGGAAATCAGACCTGGGGAATTATAGACCCATAAGCCTAATCAGCCTTATCTGCAAGGCCATTGAATGTATCGTTATGGACCTCATTAATAGACATAGGTGACCTCCAAACCCTGGATCCTATCTAATTTGTCTTCATGAAAGGCAGATCCTCCTTGATCAATCTGGTGTATTTCTTTTAAAGTGTGACAGGCCATTGATGAGGGCAGATCTGTGCAAATAACATTCATCGACTTGGCATAGGCTTTCAACACAATCCTGCTTTCAGGCATTCCATATAACTTGGCAAACTGGATGTAAACCCTCCATTGTAAGATGAGTTGCTAGCTCTCATTGGACACACTATCAGAGTGAGTGACTCCATCAGCTTAGCAGCCCTGTTACCAGCAGGGTGCCACAGGGTCAGTGCTGGCCTCCTACTTTTTGGTATATACTTCTCAGATGTTCAGGTCAAAACTAAAGGGTTGTGGCTGACCAACTTTGCAGACCACTACATAACAGCAAACTAGTTGCAGTCCTTGAATCCCAAAATTGTCAGTATACTCCAGGATGGTCTCACATAGACCAACGACTGGTATTGGTCACAATCCGAACTGAATGCAAAGAAATGTAAGAATGCAAAGAAATGCATCATTCCCTTCTGCACAAACTTTGTCCCCTTCACACTATCATATCAGTAACCGTACCCCAAGTACCCATGAAAGTGGGTAAGGGTCCTGGTATCACAGGTTAACCGTGATCTTAACTTAGACTGCAATGTGCCTACCGTTGTAAGGAAAGCTTTCCACGTAGCTCACTTGATTAGTGAAGGCATCGCCTCAAACGCAAAATAAGTTATAATCCCTCTGTACTCTGCAGTTATCTTGCACATAACTATATGTATAATGCCCCATTCTGCTACATACCGTGCTAAGCATCTGTAGCAGGTAGGCCTCTGAGGTTTCTAACAAAGATTATCAATTATTTATTTATTTATTTATTTTATTTTACATTTGTTGACCGGGCTAGTCCAGCTGGATTATTGTCCATTTTCAGTGGAGGCCCGGGGAGAAAAGCTCCACAGCTTAAAGCAAGGTTATACAAAATAAACATATGAAGAAAACACTAATGTCACAGGTAATGAGCAAAATACAGATATATTAGTCTAGGTCAGGTAATAAAAACAAATACCATCTATGTAATGAGAATGGCATTAAAATACTTTCAGTACAAATAAAGGAGGATGAGAGTATTACGTGGTTTAAAATGTATATACATAAACATCGTTTGTACTTTTTTTTTTTTTTTTTCATACGAGAGCAATAGTACAGTAAAGTCATTTGTGATCGGAGAGAAAGATTGCAATGTAGCATAGGGAAATATGATAGTAGACAGAAGAAAGTAGGTTAGTCAGGATTGGTACAAGAGCAGAGCCAGTAGTTCAGATGTTTGTTTTTTAAAGAGATGTAGAGAAGCTAGAGAGGAGATATGTGATGGGAGGTTGTTCCATATTTTGCCTACTGAGTTGGAGAAAAGACAGTTACCTGCAGAATTTGTAATTCTAGTAGTGTTAGCTTGTAGCTTTTCGACAGAGCGCAGCTGTTTCAAGTTATTGTAGGGCGTCAAGAGGTTGTTAAGAGCAGGTGTTTTTAATGGTTGATATCAAAGGCCTCCAGCATGTGCCTTACATGGATGTACTAAATTCTCACTATACTCCATATATTAGCCTTTTTAGGGGAGACTTGTACTTGGCCTACAGAGTAACCCAAGACCCAAACCTAATTAACTTATTGCATATCTGTAAATCAAATGGGTCTAAGACTTACCACTTCCAGGGACCTAAATGTGGCATGCGACTTAAATGGGATATGCTAGAGGGAAGAGGAACTAGGATGAGTGGATGGGGGTACTATAAATTCTTACTGGGGATGGCACCTGCAACACTTCTGGACATGGGCAGTTATCACTGGACATGTGCAGTTATCACTAAATGCGGTCTTGGGTATTGACTAGTACCTCTGCGCTATTACATTAGGTTGAAACAGCTAGTCTTAAAATGCTCTCCGGGTTGATAGTCTAGTAGTCTCCTGTGATCCTGTAATAGTTAATGGTGTCCTAGGTTTTTTTGGAATATGTATTTGACTGCCTTAGGCATGAATGGTCAGATTTACAAGCATCCTCCCTGTAATATACATGGGTGCCAGACTATAGATAGACTTGCAGATCTTGTATTCTGCTGTTGAAGTAGTAATTACATGAGGGAGAGTGCCTGCCAAGTTACCCGACGGCCAGTATACAAAAGCCTTTAGTGCCAAGGGTTCTGTCATGTGTAGGCTGCTGTTGGACGTAGGCCATAAAAGCGATGCACGCGCACACCTTCCTCAGAATTTCTTTGCCTCCAGACAGAGTGGGTCTTCTGTACATAGTCAGTTCACCGAAGATATTTCAGTATCTGTACCTAGATATGTGACCCATTGGGGAATCCTTTTATTCTTTTTTGGCTGTGTATGGGGTTTGTCATCCAAGAAGGGCAAATGCCAATGTGGATGTCAGATTCCACGTGAGGTCAACCACCAAGAGTTGCTTTTTCTGGCCTGGGCTTTCTCACTAGCATAAGGCTTGCCCTATTTACCAATTCTTCTCAAAACATTTAGTCTGAATTTTCTTTCCATTTGTTTAGAAAGTCAGCATTTAAAGCTTCACTAAAGTATGTAGGGTCCCTCAGGCTTTGAGGCAGAGCTGTTGGGGAAGCGGAAAGCCAGAAACCCAGGCTAGAAGCTTCAACTGCATCTGCAGTGCCAGATGCGTTTCCTGAGGCTATCGCTAGTCGTGAGATACAATCAGGGCTGTTGGCCAATCCACAGGCCAAACCTGTAATGGAGGTTGCCTTGGATTAGGATATTGGCACATCCTTGAAGGTAGCACAAACATCTGGATCAGACATCCAAGGGAAACCCAAACTTGGGTCTTAAGTCAGGGGATCTTGACCATTCTAGCTATGGAGGGAGTGGGTTCAGATATAATCAAGTGTAGGCTTATGTCCAGCTCATCATACTTTCCATAGAGTTATTGCTAGAAAAACTAAACAAAAGGTTAAGCATGTTTTTCCACCATCTGATCATGAAATGGATTGGCAGGCTTTTCCTCAGCATTTTTAGTGCTTTTATGTCCCTTAGACCTCCTTTAGCGGTACTGTACCTACCTCCTGCTGGACTGCTTCACCTAAGAGGGTAAGGGAAGAAACCTCTTCTGAAGAGGGACAATCTGATGAGTCACTGTCGTATTCAACACAGGCCCCCTCCCCACTAGATTATGCTTCCCAAGAGTAAGACTAATGTGACTGATCAGAGGAAATTTCCTTTAGTGACAACTTGACCAAGATGCAGGAACATTTCAAGTGGGAAAGCACTGAAATGTCAGATGTTCAAAAATGCTACTCTGACTTAGTGCAGGTGGACACGCCTTGTCTTCAGCTGTCCCTGTCCTCCTTGCATCCTTTGATATATTTGCATATTCAAGTAAAACTCCAGATTAACAGCCTCCTGTACCTAAATAAAGGCATTTTACAAAGGTGCCTGCAGACTAGTTTCTTCAAAGCACCCTCAAGTGACCCATCGGTCATCACTGTGGCTTCAGACAAACCCTCTAGGCTGCTTCCTTTTGATAAAGACAGCAGATACTTGGAGAGACTAGGGCAAAAAGTGTACAAGTTCTCCACCTTTGACTTTACGAACTACCAAACCCATATGAGAAAATACTCTAGCTTTTGTTACAATTATCTAAAATCATTTCAGATTTCCCTGATTTCAGTTTTTCCTGATTTCTGAGAATAAATCTCTTGCTACGTCCTCGTATGCAACCTTTTGGGTCACCTGCCACTTAGTTAAATGTAGCTATGATGCTGCAGAGGCTTTCATTTGGGCAGCTGCTTCAGGATCTGTCTGTGGAAGATTTGCATGGTTAAGACCACAACCCTTACCAGAAAGTATCCAATCCAAATTGATGGATGCTCCTTTGGACAATTGAGCCTTTTTTGGCCTTGTGGCTGCTGACCCTGTTTAAAACTTTGCAGGAGAAGGTGTCTCCTGTCCAAAAATTCCAGAGATTGCCCTTTTAAGATGGTCTGTTAGACCATCCAGGCCACCTTAATCTAAGGCAAATAAGTGTTTAAAGAGCACAATCATTTAGGACTCTGGTCCCACCACAAAAATAGCCCTTTCCAGAGAGGCCAGACTCAGTTTGACTATTTGGACCCTTCCCAATCCCTTCCCTTTGTCTTTCTCTTTCAAGTCCATCTTCGGAAAACATTGCTGAAGATACTTGGGTGCTTCTCCGCATAGAAAACCAATGCTTAATGGTTTGGGAGTCTATACCTCCTTTTGGGGGCATGCGCCAGCCACCCAAAGAACAACTTCCACTGTTTCCACAGGTGTTGCAAAACCTGCTGGATCAAGGCACTATTCAGCCTGTCCCTGTTATCAGAGGCAAGGGATTTTATTCCAGGATGTTTCTAGTTCCAAGGAAAGAAGGCCCCTAGAAGACCCATTTTAGATTTCTCCTTCCTCAGTCTCTAGCCAGACATTTTAAATGCTATTTCTCAATGTAGTTTGAGCAGCAAGTCTACTCCTAAGGGTCTTTGATACAAGGACCTTATTGATCTGGCAAGGTGTGTGGTCTTGGTTTAGGCCTAGACAGAAAAAACAGAGCTCATGTGAGTCTTTACGTGGAATCTTATCTTCTACACTGACACTTGCCCATTCTACCTGACAACCCACAAAAACACAGTAGCAAGAAAAGTTAACAAAAAAAACCCTATGGGGTAGTTTGAGTACAGACAAAGTATGAGGTCACTTTCCAGAGTGATCGACCAGAGCTGTCAGTCAAACAAGCTGCAGAAAAGTTCTGAGGTAGGTACGTGCTGACATCTGCTGTATACTCAGTTTATGGCTGTCGTATGCTGGGTGATGCAGGCCACACAGTAACCTTTATCTTAGGTGAAACAGCCAGAAGTACGAGCCAGCTGGAGGCAGACTCACTCTTGTAATGGGTACTGTAGCATATAGAAGAGAAGGACATCTAATGTTATGGTAAGATTTTATGAAACTATACTTTATTTATTGGATGCAGTTTGAATTCCTTTTTCTCTTCAGCATCAAGAGACTAGATTTGGAGAAATTAGGAGCATTATAGGTGTTAGGAGGAGTTCAAGCTATGGCAAAATTGAAGGGACTGAATTGTTACCGTCAGAGGTGACCATTAGTGCCTGTTCTGAGGAAGGCTGTAGTACAAAATGCTTTTCTTAATAAAGACAAGTTTTGCATGAAGATGCGCTTTTTGCTAAGTATTTTTAAGGAAGGTTGAAGTGTAAACTATGCTTGTGTAGAGACACTTGGTGAAAGAGGTGAGAGAAAAAAATGATTAACAAGTGATCATTAGCTGTAACAGTAATTTAGTCAGTCAGGCATGCGCCCTGCAGCCCACCTTTTTGAGCTTGTGTAACTTTTGTATAGTAATTGACTCAGTAGTGTTGCTGTTTTGCAGAATGCATATATTGCGTCTTAGAATTAGTATTATATTTTTACTAATTATCTTATTGCTTTTTGACAGAGTTGGGGTGGCAAGGAGAATGGCTTTGGCCTGGCAGAATGCTGTCGAGACCTGCAACTGTTGGTGAGTTGGATCTTGTGATTGAATGAGGTGAGCCTGTATGATCACCTGGTCTGTGTGGACACTGCATCTTCAGTGTTTCTCGTGCTATACTCAAGTTTTTTTTAAATTCATGTGCTGTTGAACATTTAATTTGCCAAGTTTTAACTGCCAAGCTCAGTAATTCAGTCTACTATAGTTCCTCCACCTCTTTGCTTATCGCAGTTGAGTTGCACAGAGGAATTTCAGGTTAGTTGCTTGCCTTTCCCAGTCCTTTGTTATGGTTAGTGGCAGTAGGAAAGCTTGACAGATTTTGGGCAGCGAGGTGAAGGGGGACTCACTAAACTGAGCTGTTTCCTAGGGCTAGGTGTTGAGTCTGTGCTGCGACTGAATTGTCTGCTGACTTTTAACATGCGACTCTGTTTTCTGCCCAGAAATACCCTCCTAGTGCAACCACACTACACTTTGAATTCTATGCAGATCCTGGCTCCGAGGTGAAAGTAGAGAAGAAGGTGAGTGGAGTATCTGTGTGATTCTGTTGGCCCTGGAAACCCCATAATGTAGTTTTGAAGAGGGTGTTAAACCCAATACAGTGGAGAGAGATTACAGCTCCATTTTTAAAAGGGATATTTTCCTGTAGAAGTGTTACTTGGCCAGGTGAGAGTGAGACCCACTTGTCAGAATCTTTATAGCTTGTTCTTGGGTTCAACAGGAGGAGACCTTAACCCACCCAACTTCCGAATACTTGTTTGACTGGCTTCAAGTTAGTGTAATTGAGTGGTACTTGCAAAGATCTGAATGGAGGCCATACTGTTAACTGTGTTGGTGTGGTTTTGACACTCTATGGTGGCAATAGCTGTGAAGCATTTGTGGTCACTCTTTTGTTAATGTTTGACAGTTAGTGCTGTTACATACTACACCTTTTGCAGCTTTATGGTTGAGCTGGTTTAACGTTTGAGTCTTGACTGTTATTTGCTACTTCCTACTTCAACTGTTTGAGTTGGGACAGCTGGCAGTGGAATTATGCAGGTGTGCATGGAATTAAGTCAGTCCCATTGAAATGTTAAGATTTTCATCAGGATTGTTGGCTGCATTGTGTTGTAACTGTGATGTAGCCAAAAGCAGATCCCAGTTCACTGGGCAAACATGAAGAGCAGTTAGGTAAACTTGCCCACAGAAAAGTCTTCCATATCATGCTCTTCATCAAAAACAAATACACTTCAAGACTGGTCAAACAGGGCAGTGCACTTGAGCTTCTTAATGTTCAAATCGCCATAGGTAAAATCCAATACCGCTTCCTTGCAAGCTGTAGGTCCCCCTTTATGACCCGGGAAACCCCTACCATGTATTTAAACTTATTAGAAACTCTTAACCATCCAACCTAATACCATATTCATGGGTGACTTTAATTACCCCACTATTAACTGGGAATCCTATAACAACATAAAGTGTACATGTGCAGAGATTACTGTATTTTGTAAACAAATGCCCTAGACCAGCTAAGTTAGTATACCAACAGGAGTGCAACCACACTGGATCTGGTCCTCACTAATGTGGGAGACTTCTACAATACTCCCTACTGTAATGCTTTCCCTGGTTGTCAGACCACAAAATGGTCTCCTTTGAAGTAAAAATAAAACCTGGACCCCAGCTAAACTCGGAATATTCAGGAACTATTCTAAGGCTAACCTCCTGCTAGTGACAACCTGGCAAAATTTCAAGCCCCTATACACCCTGAGAACACTTCTGCCTATGCAGAACTGTTCACAGAAACCCAGTACAAACATGTAAATGGCTGCATAGAGGCAGCTGTACCTGCCAGGATCAAGTGCAGAACTAATTCAATAAAACAAGCCACTCTGGAATCCTAAAATCAATCGGATGTATAACAGGAGGAAGAAAATCTTGGCAAAAATTAGGAGGTGCAGCACCCAGAGGGATAAAAGCACTCATCAAACTGAACAAGCTCGGAGGACAAAGTCTACCAAAGCCAAATTTGAGGTGAGGTTGGTCTCCCAGGCCAAGAACAACCACAATATTCTTTAGCTATGTCCGCAACCTCAAAGGCAACATACAGTTGTGTGCAGAGTGCATTGTAAATGGAGCCACCTATACTGAACCAGAAGATATAGCGAACCTCCTGGCTGAACAGTTCCGCTCCAACTTTCCTCCTCTCTCCCCCTCAACCATCCCTCAGGAAATGTCATCAAATGTAACTTCCCCCTACTGTCACTAGGGAACAGATCCTTAATGCTCTCTCCAAGACCAAGAACACTGCATCAGTGGGCCCAGACAATATCCCAGGATGCCATCTAAAAGCATGAAACGTGACCTATCAAGGCATCCTGAATTTATTTAACTGTAGCCTCCGAATAGACTTTGTGCCTCATAAATGGCGAAAGGCAACAGTCATCCCTCTGCACAAAGGTGGGACAACTAAAGACCCAAAAGTCTCAGTCTATGTAAAGCTATGGAAAGAGTCGTCATGGAGATCAATAGAGATAAGTAAACCTCCAGACAACTGGACCCAACACAGTTTGGTTTCGTCTAGGGCAGATCATGTCTACTCAACCTGGTGGACTACTTTGAGAAGGTCACCGAAGTAGTGGATAATTGCTGAATTATTCACACTGCCTACCTTAACCTGGCCAAGGCATTTGACACAATACCCCACTCTGGCATTGACTAACTCAAGAGGTTAGGTACAAACCTGTATGTCACCCAGTGGATAGCCAACTGGCTCACAGGACCCAGGAAGTTAGAATTGGGGAGTCCACCTCTACAAAGAGCCTAGTTGCAAGTGGATTCCCTCTGGGATCAGTCCTGGACCGCCTCTTTTTGGTACTGAGAAGTCAAGACCAATGTCAGTGGTCTGTGGCTGACTAAATTTACAGATTGCAAATTAGGAGCTGTCATTGAATCTCACACTGACACAAATATCCTCTAGGAGGGGCTGACACAGACATAAGTGATGTCAGAGCCATGGACTAAAACTAAATGCCAAGAAGTGCATTATATCTTTTGGGAAGTCACCCATCCCTGATTATCTTATTAACAGTACACCCCTTAGAGTTGACCCAGTAGTCAGGGACTTGAGGACACATGCATAGTAATCTAGCCTTTGATGGTCATGTCTGCAGTAGTGAGGAGTTCATTATATATTGCACAACTTATAAACAAAAGTGTGGCATCTAAGTCCAAGGAAGCCATTGTTCCACTGTATTTGCCCTTCATCAGACCTATCATTAAGTACAGTGCACCCTTTGATATGTACCTAACCAGGCATATCCAACAACTGGAACGTCCACAGAGGTTCCACACTAAAAGAATACAGGGTGTAAGTAATATGTCCTGTGCAGACTGTTTCAAGGCCCTATCCCCTGTATTCGATCTCCCAGAAGCCTTTGAGGGAAGATCTGTGCCTGGCATACAGGGCATTCAGACCCCACATATCCACAAAGCAAACAGTACCAGACTTACCTGTTTTAAAGACTTGAACTTTGCCTGTGATAATAAATAGGACCTGCTGGAGAGACAAGTATGTATCCCAGAGGCTACCCTCTCCATAGAACAGGCTCCCCATCCATGTAGTTCCTCCCTTACACAATTCAAGTGCAGTTTGGACAATTGGATGGGAAACCAGAAATTCATCTTTGGTTTGGCACCTAAGTCTCTAATGCAAACAGGTAACCTGTAATTGGTTAATCTCCCAGGCCCATGCTTACACTTTTCAAGGGCATCAGAACTTGTCTGAGGTTTGGGATGCATGGCTAGGCTTAAAAAAGGCCTTTGTGGTAGTTAGTCTTGTAAACACCTATGAACTATCTCTAAAGGAGATCATAACTCTCAGCATATTGTTATATTTTTTGCACTACTGAAATCCGTGCCTATACCTTTTAGGAGCCTGTTGGTTGTCTGAGTTTTAAGTACCTCTTTTTCTTACTGTCCTTTGCATTATTCTGCTTCAGCCTGCTGTACATGAGCTGCAAAGGCTCCCTCAGTCTACTTTTTCTGTTTCCTGTGCATTTAATATGCCAGGATGGGTAATGCTCCTAAAAAAACTTCAGTACTTTTGAGGAAGAGATTCACCAAAGAATTACCATTTGTCTGTAGACAAAGGAGCATGGTTGGTTGAGAATTTTGTGCAACGTTGAGCAGGCAAACATTGCTTAGGAGACTGGAACTTTGAAGGTCTCTGTCAAATCTTGCAAGTAAGTAGATGTCGTCCAAGGGGGGGATACCGCCTTACAAATAGGTAAGCAATCCTGCTGTGCCAGGTTATCCTGTGAGGCTAGCACTGAAAAAAATGGAGGAGGAAGACTAAGGTGTGGAAAAGGTTGAATAGAGTGCATAAGCACTTTGTAACCCAGCAAACCTTGTTGGTGACTGTCTTTTTTTACCCCCATTAGTGATAAAACTTGGGCAAGTCAGGGTTCATATTAGTGTTTCCTCTCTAATTGTTAGAGCACCACAGCTGGATACTGATCTTCAGGTATTTCAAGCCATTTGACGAGGGATCCCTTCATGTGTAGCAGCTAGCATTACACCAGTTTTGGATGTTTCAGCAAGTGGATCACTACTACTGTAGACAAAGTTCAGCCTGTGCTCTTTAACTAAATCATTCACTCAGATGTCCTACATTGTGATGCCACACCCCAACAGATGCGCGCACACACTTCTGTGTATTGCTTTGATCTTGTAAGACTTTGTGGAAGAATAGTTTTGGAGTGTTGCCAAGGATTGCTTCTGCTGTGGCTTTCACACCACCTCCACGTCTGGGATGACACCCAGAAAAAAATGTTAAGGGTTCGTAGTTACCCCTGAGAGCAAGAAGGGGATCTTGTGTGTTCAGACAATATAGTCATCTTTAGACTGCATTACTCACGTTGACTGTCTTGTCATCCTGCCAAATGGTGTTTTATGGAAAAAGTTAAATTATGAATGTTTTAAAAGGAGATAGTTTGGGGAGCTCTCTTCCTCATGGGAGTTGAGTGTAGAGAATTGAACAGTGTACAACTTCACTTTACTGTTAATTACTGTAGACATTGAGAAGCTTGCTTTAGAACCTGCCCCCCAAACAAGTACAGAATTTGACACTGGGGATCTGCCAGTTTAAGAATTATGTGCAAGTCCTGCAAGTTATTTGAAGCTGCAAGATGGACCAAAATTGTCAGGCTAAATTAAACCCTTTCCAGTGAAAGGTTATGATGGCTACATTTGTAGAAAAAGTACACTGCTGTCACTGATGTAAGCAGTCACCTGTGACCCACATAGTCTAGCATCAAGAAGATGTTGTCAAACAGATACAGGATGTAGCTGCAGGACAGTTGGAATGACTCTAGTATGGTGGGCTGACTGCACTGGAGGTGTAGTCAGACCATGCAGTATGGATTAGTCAGTTAAGATAAGACTGCTGCACAGCGCTCTGCATGCATGTCTATGCATGCTGCTTAATAAAAATGTAAAGGGGAAGATTTTGTAGCCACACTTGGGTATGGATCTTCAAAAAGCTAGTGTATTCATGTCCCTAGAAGTAGTCACTGTCCCTTTTATGAAAGGCAGACTGCACTACTGTAAACAGTGTGGGAAATTTGAAGTAGCAGCAGAAGTCAGGGAGACAAATCTCCAGTTGACCTTCGGGCTGCTGTCATCTGTGACTACCCCTTTATTTTTGTATTTCCTTTCACAAGCCACATCTATAGGTTTTAAGAGCGATTATGGCCACAAACAAGATAGAAGTTCCTTATGTTTTTTTTGTTTTTTTTACAGCTTAGAATTTGTTTCTTCCTTTGATACCCGTCAGACTGTCTGCTGGATCCATCCTAATTTTCTAAATTTCAAGACAAATCGTCCTATTTTCAGAAAGGAGGTAGATTCAATGTTCAGTAAAAAAAGCAGTCTCTTCTGAATGTCTAAATTCTGATATTGTATGGATGTGTAGATGTTTCCGATGGTGTTACCTTAGTTAAAGATGCCTTTTTAACTGTGAATGAGTACACTTAAACCTTTCTACAAGAGACACGTGCAGTACCTGTGGTTCAGAGGAAATAGTTTGTTTCCTTTACATATTTACCTTGTGGTTTTCACGAAGTGTTTGACTGTCTTTACCCATATGAGACTGAGAACGGATCAACATGTCTATGGCATTGTTATAGATCCAGCCCTGCTCTGAGTTGCAAAGGCTCCTCAGTTCCATTGTGGACATTCTGAACTTAAGACTGTATCTGGATCCTTCCCAGGAGCAGTTTCACTTGCTGTCTGGGGCATCTAAACTTGTATTGTGCATCTTGCCTTAGATGAGAGTTAACTCGCATCCTGTTCTTGCAGTAGTCTTGAGTTAGAGCATTTTTGAAGATTTTTGAGTTCTTTTGTCTTCATTGTGGTTATTTTGAAGGAACATACAAGACAAGAATTCACTAGTTCTTTTATATTATCAAAAATCGGGGCTTGTGGCATCTTTCCTATTCCCTCCACACCATAAAGGTTGATAGACTGCCAAGTGATGAATCCACTCTTCACTCAACCAGCTTAACATGTTTATTCCACGTCTATGGTTATCTGTGGAAAGCCCATATGCTGCAGCTCAAAATGAAAAGGGGTAGCTTAAGACAGTTTTAAAGAAGCACTAAAATGTGGGTGATGGTAGTGGTCTTTTGAGCAGCATCCTTCAGATCTTTTTCAGGCCCATGTGGTCCTTTTGATAGTGACAAGACTCCACCACATCAAGTAGTACTTCACAAAGCAAGACGCATTCATATCTACCTAGTCTGCTGAAGCTGGGCTTTGTCTTGACTTCCACTTGGAAAGCAGTCTGCATGGTCAGCAAACAGAACTATATAGAATACTGTGAGTAGAGAAGTATGTCCATTCGCTTGATAGAATGTGGACATTAAGTACTTAGGAGGTAGAAGAGCAGAAGTATTTGCTCTCTCCTCATAAACTACCGGATGCAGAAGTTATGTTAAGGGTTTTTTATTTAGGCTGCTGTGATAATTTTAGCAATCCGCCTCCCAAGTGCTGAAGGAAAGACTTGACCTGTCAACTGCTATGTAGGGGAAGATAACTGTCCTTGGGGCTGATGCATGTGTTCAGAGTAGACACACTAACTTTTAATGGTCCATTGTAGGTTTTTGCCACAACAAAGAGCCTAAGTCCCACTCCATGCTCGAGGGGGGAGAAGGTAATTGCTTACATGAGTTCAGGTTAGTCTACCATAGCCACCCCTTTTCCTCTTATGTGGCCTTTGTCTTGCAAATATAAGACGGAACTATGCTATATAACTCTCATGACTAAGTGGAGCAAAGTCTGAGTTGTCATAAGAAAACTGTGCTATCCCTCAAGTTCTACAGTACTTCTCTGAACCTTGGATCAGATTCTAGCATGCTCTTGAGGCATGTCTCAGTCTCACCCTGCTTATTTTTGCTTTTACCCTGTTGTGAAGAGTTTCTTGGACAGTACTTTGTACTTCTCTTCCAGAAAGTCCTTCTCCCTAACCCTAGGATGTCAACTTTCCTTAAAGTGCAGCTGCTTGATGCTTATCCTTGAAGACACTTGAATTGTCATCTGCTCCATAAAGATCTTGGAGTTGCAGGTCTTGCATGCACAGTTTTCCACAGATTTATCGCTCAAGACATTTTGTTATGCTCTTAAATAGGCAGCTTAGGTTTTGCATTTGCAAGGTCCCAAGATTTCGGGTATTATGACAGATTGCAGAAATCAGATGTCCAGTAGGCTGAAGTTGAACAGATATATAAATACTTTAATAAAATCAGGTAAGTGCTTTCGCAATGTTTGCTTTTTCAGACCATAAAATTCACATTGAAACAAACCATTTAAAAACCATTTGGCACTCCTAATGTAAGTCATGTGATATAATCAGTGATTCAGGCCTCTTCTTTTCAAAGCGGGTTTTAGAGCTAGCACTGTTTAGCCCTGGAGACACATCTGCTCTAAAATCTAAGATCCAATGTGAAATTGTTAAATCTCGCAGTTCTTACACACGGGTTCGGAGCCGATCCTCTGCTCCTAGTCGGCCACATCACCAGCTCCGCATCTTTGAGAAAGCTCGAGGCACAGTAATATCCCATGATCCTCAGGTGCTAACCCTCAGATCTAGTTTGCCGCTAGCAGCAGATCGCATACTGAGAGGCTCGGGCCAGTATACTTTTTCTATATTTTTCATCTAGTCGAATTATAGTTAATTTTTAGTGTTTAAAATAGATTTTTTATAAGTAATATAGTATAGGAGTGTTATTGGAGTGTATTTTAGGTAGAATAGATTAATATTATACTAGTTAAGGCCTGCGATTTTTTTCTATCAGGACTGACAGTATTTTACGTAGTCCTTTGTAAATTTTTGCCTTAACTCTTTTCTTCTCTTTTTCTTATATATATATATATATATATATATATATATATATATATATATATAAATTAGTGTGCTGTGTTTTGGATGTTTCTATAATATAGTAGGTTAGAGTTAAACTGTTGGTTTATTGTTATAGACATTTAAATTTATACATTTATTTATATAGTATGTTTCTCCAAGTGTGCTGTGTTTTGTTTTGGACATGTATTATATATATTTTCAAAATGTCAGAGAAAGCCACATCAGGCTTTAAAAGATGTCAGTGCGGACAAAAGATTCCCATTACTGATGACCACTCCTCCTGCGTCTACTGTCTTGGCCCTCTCCACTTGCAGGAAGACTGTTCCATTTGTCATTCCCTTAGTTGGGAGGGTCATGCTGGAAAGACGCAGGAAGTTGGATGACTGAGGGTTGCTTAAACCCGAATTTCAAGAGGCCCTGGACAAGACTGAACAAGTGTCCAAGTCTTCGAAGGGGTCTAAGTCTTCAAGAGTGTCGGAGCCCAAGTCCTCGGCTCAGAGCACCTCTTTCCAGTTTCGGACACCGGCTCCTATGACCTCGGTGCCAGGCATCGAGCACTTGTCTCTGATCGAGACTCTGGTCTTGGAGCCGGTGTCGGAGGTACCACTGCCTTCTATCCTTCGCTTGGTGACTGCTTTGGCCCCTTCAACCCGTTCTTCGAGGCCGCTTTCCGACTCCAATATGGACCGAGCGGTACAGAAGCTAATGGAGAACTCTGCTCTGTCCAAACTAATCTTGGTTTCGTCCCAGCTGGTTTCGAAATTTGAGACTATTCCTGCCCCCTCGACACTTCCTCCTCTGAGACCCATTGAGTCATCGGCGCTAGGAATCGAAGAACCATTGATCGTAGAGCCTTCGGTGCCGAAGCCACCATTAGCGCTATCGGCCCCGTTGACCTCTACTCCTTTGGAACCAGCCTGAGGGTCTCGGAGCTGAAGATCTTTCCTGGGTTCTGGGGGGGGGGGCAGTCGAACCGAGATGTCTGTTCCGACCCTTCCCCTCTGTACCTCGGCTCAGATCAGTTCGGATCTGTTCTCTGTGTCGGAGCCTGTGGTCCTCTGATCGGGGCACCAGTGCCTTCGACATCATGAAGAGGGTCTTGTCTCATCAGGCACATCAGTCTCTTCTCCTTCCCCAAAAGGCCCGCGTTCTGCTTCTGTGCCTTCGGTCCCTACCAAGCGTCGTGACCCAATGCCTCAGACAGCCCCACAGGGCGACCCTGGTTCCTCGGATGCATCCCCAGAAGCCCCTGCTGAGGATGTTCCGAGGAAACTATTGTGCAAGATGAGGCACATTGATTCCCCCCAGGAATCTCTCACATCTGATACCGATTTGGATGAAGCAGAAGGGTCCCCCTCTGAAGATGTCTCGTTTGTGGACATTTTGGAAATCCTGAAACAGAGGGGAGACTGGCAAACCCTTACCCCTTCTGTGGATGAATCGGTCTTACTGAAGGCATTTGGGGCTCAACCTTCTACCTCCTGGGTGACCCCGCCATTTGATGAGCTCATGGATCTAATAGCCCAGAGTGCTTGGGAAACGTCCGATACAGTGGAACCAGTCCCCCGCTAGCCAAACAAATACATGACGGCCCCCAGGACAAACCTTACCTTACAAAAGGAGTTCCCGTGGATACTATGGTGGTGGTGGCCACTAAGAAGATGTCTGAATCATCTTCCTCTGTCCGTCCCCCTAATAAGGATTCCAGGACGATGGACAGGTATGGGAAGTGTGTATTTAGTTCTGTGACTTTTTCCATCCGATCGCTTAACTACCTTATGCATTTCACGCGTTTACAGGAGATCTCATTAAGGAACTGGGAGATACTCTCCAGGGAAACAGATGCTGCTGTCGCCGAGAAAGTGACAGTGCAACTTAACACCCTAAATTCCATAGTTAACTCGTCCATGAGGCTTATTTCATATGCAGCCGAGGGGTTGAGTAGAGCGGCAGCTTCAGCGATCTCCCTGAGGAGGCAATCCTGGTTGCGCTTATGCTCCTTTGCGGAAGCCTTCAAGTCTTCCTTTGCCAACACCCCCTTTGGTGCCTCCTTGTTTGGGCCCAAAGTAAAAGGAGACTTTCACTAGGTGTGAGCAAGAAGGGAAGACTCTGTCTGCCATATGGGTCCGTTTTTCCGCCCCATCTAGACCCTACCCCAAAGGGCAATGAGGCGGAAAAATGTGGTTCCGAAAGACTCAAGGATCCTTTCAGCCCACCCAAAGTGAGGCCCCCTCCAGAGGCAGAGGGGGAAGAAATGGAAGATGCCGCCCAGCCGGCAGAGGGGGTCTGCAAAATCAGGGCAACAGATACTTTCTCTGGGAAGCCCTTCCAGCACTCCTGAATGCAGGCCCGACTGTCCTACTCTGGAGGCAGTCTGGGGTCGCTTGGCTTTATACCCAGAGGCCTGGCTAAATCTTACATCAGATTTTTTTGCTCAGCATTCTTATTTTTAAAAAGCATAGTTACCAGAGGCTACAACATTCCATTCATCAGAATGCCACCGAACCCCAAAAAGCTCCCAGACGTTCCACCCAGTCTGCGAGACCAGGCAACCGTAGGGATAAGAAGGTTGCTTAAACAGTCATCCAACCAGTCCCGGCGGACCAAATAGGATCCAGAACTTACTCAAGGTTCTTTTTAGTTCCAAAGAAAACAGGGGACTGGAGGCCAATTTTGGACCTCAGCAAACTAAACGCCTTCATGAAAAAGGAAAAGTTCCAGATGGTCACGCTACAGTCAATCATTCCTTTTCTGCAGGAGGGCGACTGGATGTCCTCTATAGATCTCAGACTCGTACTACCATATCAAGATGGCCAGGGCGTTCAGAGATCACCTGCGCTTCTGACTGGGAGCGAGTCATTTCCAGTTTCTCGCTCTGCCCTTTGGTCTCACCTCAGCCCCCAGGGTGTTCACCAAATACATGGCAGTAGTAACGTCTCACCTGAAACGAAGGGGATTCTGGGTGCTTCCTTATCTAGACGACTGGCTCCTATCCGCCACCACCGAGTATAGTCTTCTGCAAGCCAGGGATTACACCATCAGCCTCTGCTCCTCTCTAGGCATAATAGTAAATTTTGGAAAGTCTGTCTTATTGCCGTCACAGCGTATCTTATTTATAGGAGCACAGCTAGAAACTTCCCTGGCTCTAGTTACTCTCCCCCCACCGAGAGTATCGGACCTCAGATATTAAATTTCGGTCCTTCTCCAAAGCAAGAGTCCCTGCGTGACAAATATTAAGATTGCTAGGGTTGATGGCAGCCTCCCTTATCATAGTCCCCTTAGGCAGAATGCATATGAGGATCCTTCAGTGGATGCTATTCGCTCAGTGGTCTTACCGACAGCTTCCACTATCTCATGAGATCTTGATCACGAACTCTTGCAAAAAGGATCTCTTGTGGTGGATACACAGTCTAGATCTAACACTAGGACGACCATTTGTGTTACCCAGTCCGGTAGCAACTCTAACCACGGATGCTTCCCTGATAGGGTGGGGGGGATTTTTTCAGGGACAAACAGTCCAAGGTCAATGGTCCAACTTGGAGTACAACCTGCACATCAATGTCCTAGAGCTGAGGGCAGTGTTCCTAGCATTGCAACACTTTCACAAGTCCTTACCTCAGGGAACAGTGACAGTTCAGACAGACATGTCAGTAGTCGGGTACATGAACAAGCAAGGGGGAACCAGGTCTTGCCCGTTATGCAGAGGCCCTCAGAATTTGGCAATGGGTGAAGTCCACCGGACGCGTTTTGATAGCAACGCACATCCTGGGGACATCCAACGTAATCGCGGACAGGCTGAGCAGAGCCATCCTGTTCCCTCACGAGTGGTCCCTCAAATCTCAAGTGGAGGAAGAGATTTTCCACAGATGGGGCCAGCCTTGCTGCGACCTGTTTGCATCCCCATTGAATGCCAAATGCAGAAGCTACTTTGCTCTGTTACCCCCTCTGGGGGGTGTCCCCAGGGACGCACTAATACACGATTGGCCCCCGGGTCTCCTTTACGCCTTTCCTCCTGTTCCACTAATTCTCAGGTTCTTGCAGAAAGCCAAACATCTGGAGAGGACCATAATACGGATAGCCCCATTCTGGCCTCGACAAATCTGGTTTCCCTTCCTTCAAACTCAAGTGGAGGAACCATGGATTCTCGACCTGGAGCAAGACCTGTTGACACATTCGTCGGGAGTTCCTCACACCTTCCTCAAGTCCCTCAAACTGACAGCTTGGCTGCTCCGCTTCCCATCTTAGCCAGGTCAGATTTACTATCCCCTGCAGTACAACACATTATTGTATCTTCTCACAAACCATCTACAAGGAAATTGTACAACAGCAAATGGAACCGTTTTGCGTACTGGGCTTCCAAACAAGGTATAGATCCATTCGGGGCTCCAGTACACAAGATACTAAATTTCCTTACCACACTCTTTCAAGAAGGTGCATTAACGTCCACAGTAAAGGTACAACTGGCGGCTATATCCAATTTTCATGTTGGTCTGGGAGATGGTTCCCTTATGTCCCACAGGCTTTGTAAAGCTTTTATGAAAGGTACCTTTCACCTTCGTCCCCCCTTTTGTAATCCAGTAGCCCCTTGGAATCTTAATCTCATGCTGTCACAACTCATGTTGCCCCCATTCGAATCAGCCACCACAACCCCGTTAAAATTTCTGTCGTGGAAAACGCTTTTTCTGGTTGCCATCACTTCCACCAGGAGAGTTTGAGTTGCAGGCTCTATCCATCCGACCCCCGTAAATGATTTTTCGCCCAGATAGAGTAACCTTGCGCACCAATCCGTCCTTCCTTCCGAAGGTTTGTTAGATTCAAAACATCAATCTATTGAACTACCTACCTTCAAAAACTGCTCCAATAAGTTAGAATACACGCACAAATTGGACGTCCACAGGCAGCTGCGATTTTACTTACACAGGACAAAAGAATACAGAAAGTCAGACCAACTATTTGTCTCATATGCTGACCAACGGAAAGGACAGGTGGTAACGAAAGTTACCTTATCCAAATGGCTCTCAGATTGCATAAATTTTGTATATGCTGAATCGAAACAACAACTCCCTTTCAAACCCATAGCTCATTCTACAAGGGCAATCGCTATCTCTTTAGCCCATACCGCTTGTTTGCCTTTAGATACCATTTGTGCAGCGGCAACTTGGGCAAAACCACATACTTTTATCGCCCACTATAAACTAGACAAAAACTCCAGGGACAGGGCGACGTTTGGTACCACTGTACTCAGGAATGTTCTCCCGTGAGCCACCCAGGAAAAAGGAGCTAGGGACGCTACCCGTGTCTAAGAACAAACGGCGAGATTGAACAATTTCACATTAAGAAGTTATGTTCTTAACATAACGTTCCATGTGAATTGTTCTTACACCCCCCCCCATCCCCCATCCTGCGGTCTGGGAGAGCGGGTTTGACTGAATTCTTGTTCAGTCTTCTCTAGACATTGTTAGCATTCATATAACCAAACGATGCAAGAAAGAAATGTAGAAAAAAACATAGAAAAAACACACCAAACAGCCGATACTTTACAGCAATAATCTCCTTTATCTTCACAAGACCT
This sequence comes from Protopterus annectens, assembly GCF_019279795.1. Classification (NCBI taxonomy): domain Eukaryota; kingdom Metazoa; phylum Chordata; order Ceratodontiformes; family Protopteridae; genus Protopterus; species Protopterus annectens. The sequence goes on along the minus strand of NC_056741.1, from coordinate 596,654,167 downwards.
GGTACCTCGGCATTTCGCCTTCAATGGATCACAATTCAATGCAGAATAGCAGTTTTTATATGCATTGATTACATCAATTAGTCAATTAATTATGTAATTAAATTCAAAAAAAGGAGGGAAAATTTTATATACATGTTTTTAAAGTGATATCACAATGCTTACTGCAAAAGATTTTATATAAAAAATACATATGTATATGTGTGCACACACATTTTTCTAAGTATATAATTCGTTATTTTATTATATTATAATATAATTTATAAACATTATAAATATATAATGTAAATATCAAAATTATTTTAATATATTTATTAATTAATTCGTCAGATACCCAATTCTAAATTAAGACCGAAAGGTTTTAAAGCATTCAGCTTACTTGTTAATCAGGAATGGCATCTTTTCTCCTCTATTTGATGGCAGGGTACCAGACAGTGTGTAGTGTTTGTTCTAAGCGCTTAGGACAGCTTCCAGAGGGATTCTTCTGGTATAGCAAATTAGATCTGAGGGTTAGCACCTGAGGATTATGGGATATTACTGTGCCTCTAGCTTTCTCCAAGATGCAGAGCTGGTGATGTGGCCGACTCTGCTCCGAACCCGTGTGTAAGAACAAAGGCGAGATGAACAATTCACATGGAACATTATGGTAAGAATATATCTTATTTCAGCTCCAAAAATTCAGTTTTATTACTGACCAAAAATTCAGTTTTATTACTGATATCACCTTCTCTGATATTATTGCTGCAGGGCCAATAAAAAGATACAATACCCTTAGGAAGCACATACTGGAGCATGTTTGTTATCTAAGGAATGGAAAATCTACTAATGCGCTAGCTAAGCATGTGAGATTTTGATGACAAATTTGTTTTTGGTCCTGCAGCAATTTAATACTGATATCAGAGAAGGTGAGGTCAGTAATGAAACTGAATTTTTGGGGCTGAAATGGATCCTAGATTTTAGAGCAGATGCGTGTCCAGGGCTAAACAGTGGTATCTGTTTAAAACCTGCTTTGAAAAGAAGAGGTTTGAATCACTGATTTATATCACAATTAATATTTTCATTATGACTGGCCAAATATTTTTTTTTTTAACTTGAGTGTATTTTATGGTTTGAAGAAGCAAACACATTGCGAAAGCACTTAACTGATTTTATATTTATAAAAGTATTTATATATTTGTACAATTTCAGCCTACTGAACATTTTTGGTTTTTGCATACTATATTACTTTTGGATTTGTACTTGGACAGGTACACTTACTTTTAGAATTGACATTGTCTGTTTCAGTGGTACATGAGCAGGGCAGGCCCAGAATCCATGCACATGCTCCATTTCTCCAAGAGGCTTCCAACCACATTTCCTTCTGTTGTGACTGTGGTTGCAGATAATGATGTTACTGCATATAATACTGGGGACAGTCACTGCTTTTGTACTCTTCATTGTCTTTATTGCATTTCATCAGGAATCTTTATGAATAATGCGGTGGTGTGAGGCTGTTTTTCATATCCAGACATTTAATGCCTCTTTGAAGAGTTGACACCATTGTAGCATTTGAAGCCTAGAGTGCTGTGGTGTAGCTCTCCTGTCCACCTTTCCTTTTCTGTGTAATTCCTTAAGTCTAACTAGAGGCAACCACAAAGCTCAGTCACTCTGTGATGCCACTGCAGGAATTATCAAACCACAGATTTCAGTGGATGCACCCCTGCACGTGTAGTGGTTCATCCATCAGTCTCTTGGGTGCAATTGCATGCTATGCTTGCTGTGAGATCTGTAAAGTAACATGGGTAGGTCGTAAGAAAAGTTGAATTTTTGAACATAGCAAATTTTCAGAGTAGAACAGTAGGAGGAAAAATAAGTTTTGGCTGTGTAGGTAGCACATAATTTGGTGCTCAGGTTAAGTCTGCAACTGTTCATGGAGACACCAACTAGCAGGATTATGGCTATACTATATGCTCCCACACTTCCACATCTTTTGACAGTAATTTTTGAAACTTTTCATGTAGAAGGGTGTTTTGCCCCAGTGTTTATTATGTTAGTTTATCAGGAAGCTGTAATTCATTCCAGTGGTTTTTTGTATATATGTGGCTGAGTTTTGAGTGAAAAATTTAGCATTTTGATTGTTGCCCTTTCAATCTTTTGAATTTTAAACTCAATTAATAGCTTGTTACATTTGCTGAGCACTTGCTAGCTGCTGTTAAGAGTAGAAGAAAGCAGTGGTTAAGCTCCCCTCAACAGTTGGATTACTTGTAGACTGTCATTGTGTAGGAAACATTGCACACTTAACTAATGCATTTCTGATGGAGTCTGAAATCCACCTACACCCATATTCCATTCTTCCGTGAATGCTTTGCAGCAGTGATATGCATTGAACAAACATGTAGTACCCTCACTCAGCTGTGTATTTCTTGAATGATATACGTGACCAGTAGTAACTGAATATTATATCTGGGGTTAGTGTGTTTACTTCATAGTTTAATTTCCAGTTGCTTTGGGATTGTTTAGAATGGCTCTTGCATGCTTTACTTCCGGTAGTTCAGTGTGCATGCCTGGAGTCTGAATATTCACTGTTTAGCTGTTTTCTAATGTAAAATTTTGGACATTGTCGAGCAAGTTTTTTTGGTGTGAGACTTGTTGCTAGGTTGTAATGCATTTTTGCCATGTATTTTGCAACTGCATGCATTGGGGGCCCGCGGATTATTCAGATTTTTAATCCCCCTCACCTCGCTCTCTGCTGCCACCAATTGAGATCTTTCATTTTCTGGACATCAGTTAAAGTAGCTTTTAGCATTTTGCTTTAGCTTTGCAAAAAACATTGCAAAGTCTAAGTTTATTTTTGTCAGTCTGAAAGTAAAGCACACACAGTAATGGCTTTGTATTGAGCTATATAATTTTTGTCCGTCTTTCTATGGATGCATGATCTTTAAGTTTCTGGGTTGGTATTCAAAAGTTTTAAACTAATCTGACCTTGCCATTTAATTCATTGATGAATGTGATCAGATAGTTAAGCTGCCTGCAGTAACTATTATGCCTTGTATTATAGGCATTAGGATCTTTTGGCACAACTTTCTGAAGCTGCTTACCCTTATTTCTTGTCCTTTAATACACCATAAGTTATCTGATGCATTTGACTGCTCCAGGCTGCTTACATTGTATTGTGAATTGCTTCATGTTTTGTATGCTATTTGTTCATTATTTTGCCATTTTAATTTCTTTGAAAGCTTGCTTTTTTTTATGCATTTTTTCCTTGCTGTGTGTGGTATCTGGTAGCCTTAGCTTTTATGGTTATGGCGGTGTCTGGCAGAAGCAGAATACAGTGCCACTTTTTTATATAGAGACAGAGTTGGGATGCTCAAGGGATGACATGTTGAGAAATTCAGTTAGGTAATACTTCATAGCCATAAAGGCAAACTTTATGCCCAGGTAGTGGCATTTTCTCATTCCCTTCTTTAGGATGCCAGGCTCAGGATAACTTTGTAAAGGGTACAGTACCCACTTTCTAAACAGTGAAGGTGCTGTACTAGCATGTTTCCAGAGGAGTCCCTTAGATGGGGCTTTTGGGAACTTTGAATAGTTCCTTGAATTGGATGCGATTTAAGCCTTGGCTTTGAGTTTGTTGCAAGGAAGGCTGGAGCATGTTACCTGCTAGGATGACCTTCCATCCTGTACTGTCATTGCTGAGTACTTATCCGAGATGGTGGAGACTAAAGCTCTACTGCTATAAACTGGTCCAGCAGTGGCAAAGACAGCCAATGTATGGGCCAGCAGCGTAACTGCCGACAGGGCAGGTACTTGGGTAAAAGATGATACTGCAGACAACCTCCTTCCAAGGGGAGCCATTATCTTGGCTATTCGTCCATTTACTTTATAGTAAATGCCAGAGAAGGTGGCTGTGAAAGTTTTTATTTTCATGTATTCATGGAGTTCTTACTCATCAAAAGATGTGTAGATTACAGAAGGTGTAAGCAAAAGTCATCGTAAGTATAGCTGTGGTAGTACTTTCTGGATATATGGGACTTAAACCAAAAGTAGGAGTCTGTCTTCTGGACAGACTTCAGAGTAATTGGCCATTGTTTAAGACCTAGGGTTACCTTCCACTCCAAGGGCATCAGGTAAAACTGTTGTAAAGAGAATTGTAATTCATTGCATGTCAGTTCCTTTTGCCAGAGATTGTTTATCATGCAGGTCAAGGACTTCGGGATCAAGTAAATTGTTTGTGTGCTTTCTCTTGCTGTGCTTAATTTTTTTTTTTTTTTTACTTTGGATAGTGCTGAGTAGGGATTTTATGATTTATTTATGATGGAAAATGTCACATCAGCAAGGATATCTGTGGGGCAGGTTTCACCAAAGAACTGTTAATGTTTTTCATTTTGGATGATCCTAATGTAACAAACATAGAAACTACTTAAAGCAAGTAGTCTTAACTTTCGGTAGCACCTAGGAAGATGGTGGTACTGCAGCAAGGGGTTTTTCCCTTATAACACTCTTCCTGCTAGTTCTCAACATAGGGGAAGTTTCAAAGAATCCTTGTTGAAGACAAGATGGAGAGGCTAAACCCAGCAGGGGTGTAATGTTAAAAGCCCGTACTACTGCCCATTCATCTAGATAGATTAATGGCTCAGGCATTTGCTGCAGTTGGCTGAGCAGAGCAGGAGGTAACGGCCATTGCTGACTTAGTCTTGTGGGTGGAAGGTGATGGCTTTGGCTCTCCACTTGGATATCAATTAGAGGGATCTTGTGGTATTGCAGTCAGAGCACAAGCCTGCAGTACCATTGTTTAGTTGTATGTAGTGCAGGGAGTATGCTGAGGCATGCGTTCTGTGGCAGGTAACAGTAGCAGCGCTGTCCGGGTAGGAGCAGATGGGCTGTGGTGGTGCTCCTGTAGCCAGTGGATGTCTGGCTCCTCTTCCCCAGAACAAATAGGCTGATAAGGTGCATGGTAGGAGGTAGAGATGTTTTTGCTGAGTAAGAAGTCTTGAGTAAGGTTCGACAGTTCTTGGGGTTGTTTGAGGTTTGGTTTGGGATAACTAGTGTTCCTGGTCTCCACCAGCCTTATTTAAATCTTGAGGGTTCTAGTCCGAGAGGCTAAATTGTATGAGGCCCTCATTGAAGTGCTTGCATCAACAGTTTTCTTTACCCTTGTGAATGTGAGGATTGGGGGTGCAGTGCATCCTTTTTTCAGAAGCAGCTTAATTTCCTTGTCCAGCACTTGCTTTTTCTCTGATTTTTTGTGGATTTCCTCATTTGAGGTCAGTTCTGTTAAAACAGCTGCTGGATCCTTGGCTTTATTGGTGCCTGACCCTTGAACACCAGCTGCACAGTTGCCTGCTTTGACTTCTGTTAGATGCTTTGCTGAATAGTGTATAGGTTGTTGGCAAAACTTACATGACTTGTTCAGACCCTTTTTACTTCTCTGGCAGTGCTCTCTACCAAGGTGACCTTCCCGTTTCCCCAAAAGGGTAATCTGTCTTGGTTCTGGGAGAATACAGTGTAGCCTCCATGAGCTATGTTAACTCTTTATATGTATACAAGGATTGCACACACTCAGTGGATTTCCTCTTAAGTTTCCTTTGGGCAGACTAAAGCAAACTTAAATTACCATATGTAAAAGTTCACACTTTCTGAAATAGAATCAAATCCTTCTCCCCAGTAGTGAAAACATTTTGGGATATTTTGATAACTCTACAGTAGAACTTAAATAACACCATATAACCCTAAAGGGACTGATTTTTGTGGAGTTTATGAATAATGTAAGTGATAAAACTATGTTCAAAATGTATAACCCTAAAGGGACTGATTTTTGCGGAGTTTATGAATAATGTAAGTGATAAAACTGTGTTCAAAATTTATTGGTGGACTGTAATTGGATGCCTCCAGATGTGTCTAGGTACTGAGCCCAATGCACTCTCCAGTAACAGTTTTGGTCAGCTTTGGAAAATTGTTGCTTATGCTGATGGGATCCGTGCACTTTATCATCCCACACACGATAGTGTCAATGGAGCATCTTAAAATGAATGACCTGGCTAAAGGCATTCCTGTTTTGATAATTGAAAGTGAATGTTCATACTGATCACTGCTGTAGTAGCTTAAGCTCTATGGAAGTTATATCCTGCCAAGGATGTAACAACCCTGCCAGCTTTTAAATCCTTGTAGGATACGACCCTCATAGAGGTTAGGCAACTGAAACAGTGAATGTCCTATTCCTATGTTGCAGTATTCTAGTTGTGGGATTTCCTGCTCTCAGGAAACTTGTATGTCTGCTCCTATAAAAAAGCTTCAGCTTGGCTGTTGCAGTGTGGTTGGATGTCACACGGAAGACCATAAACCAGGGGCCTTAAATGTGACATCTGCACTCACAGCCCTCAGTACTTTTCAGCCACAGACTACCTTTGCATTGTACGATCGCTTCTTCACAGACATCGCATCTTAAAGGTAAGTAACCTGTTGGGTTTCTATTTTTCTTTTGCCGATTTTTATTGCTTAAGCTTAGTAGTTGAAGCCTTTAGCTGATGTCAGGTAAAAAGGGAAAGTGCCAATGTGGGTGCCAGATACCCCATAAGAATGCTCATGATGGTTGTTTTTTTGCTTAGGCTGGAAACTCACTCCTGTACAATTTGTCAAGCTTTTGTGCCGAAGACCCTTTGCAGCTGCCTGGCCGCTTTAAACCTCTGCCTTGAAAAACCCGCGCCTTAAAGTTAGCCTGTAGAATGTCTCCTGCTTCGGAGGCTGCACCCGAACTTCCACGCAAGACAGACAAGATTCCTAGGCCTTCCTCACCTGCCACACTGTTTCCCAATGCACAGCCAACTGCCAGTCTAGGTGTTGAGGCACACTCGGCAGATCCGATAATTGCAACAACGTCCGAGGAAGCCGTGGCACAGCTGACCAGCACATCCTCTGAACTTGACCAGATGACTATCATCTATGCCAAGGGGGAACCAGTTTCTGTGGTACTTCTGGCCAGGATCCAGACTTCGGATGTATTTATCTCCAAACCTGACGCCAGGCCGCTCCCTACTTCCACCCTGGCCAGAAAGTAGAAAACTAAGCATACCTTCCCTGCAGAAGCCATACCAGACTGGCAGGCTTTCACCTACTTTCTCATGTAGGCTTTTATGTCCCTCAGGCCTTCAGCCTCAGCTCCCTCCACTCTGCCTCTATTGAGCCCTAGGCCTGTTTCTGCCTCTTCCCTCCCACCTGTGACCTCTGAAGTCATGGAGGAAGGGCATGATTCTTCTCTTCCTCAGAAGATTCCATTTCATATGCATCCCAGATTGCTTCCCCCAGGAATATTACTCTCCTGATGTGGAATCTGTGGAAGAGGATTTGTTTGAGACCATCACGAAGATGGATTACTTTAAATGGGATACATCCCAAATGACTGACACACAGAAAAGTTGCTGAGCTTCTGTGAGTAGAATTACCCTCCCCTTCGGTGGTTCTTCTGGTTCTACCTGCTTACTTGGATGCCTTCAACTCAGCTTCTAAGGCCCCAGACTCCCAGCCTCCAGACCCCAAGTGCCACGACCGCTTCTATAAAGTACCAGAAGACAAACTCAGGGTTAAACCACCCTTGGCAGACCCAGCTGTGATTGCCACCACTGGAGATAATCTAGACTGTTGCCTTCTGCTTCCCTCCTGCCCATTGATAGCAAGTATATGGATAGGATGGGAAAGAATGTATACACATCTTACACTTTGGCTTTCAGAGCCATAAATTATCAGACCCACATGACTAAGCACGCTCTAGACTTCCTTTCTCAAGCCTCCTCCATGCTGGCATCTTTGCCTGACAGTCCCATTAAGACTGACATTACCTCTAGGCTGTTCTTGACCCAGCAGGTCGCCAGGCACTCCATTAAATGCAGCTACGATGCTGCAGAAGCATCTGCCAGATCTGCAGCATCTGCTTCTGTCCTTAGGAGGTATTCATGGCTAAGACTTCAGAACCTACCAGAGGATTTAGTGTCCCAAAATAATGGACACCCCACTGGACCACAATCTGCAGAAAAAAAAAGTAAAGAACTACAAGACATTAAGCATATTCTGGTGTCCCTCATTCTCAAGTATTATAGGAACAACCCTGCTAAAGCCACCTTTGTGAGGTGTAATCCTCAGACTTCTGCCTCATCTTCTAGATCTAGAAGGGGGGCTAGAACAACCATCATGGCCAGATTTTCTGCTCCACCTCATCAACCCAGAGAATCCTTTCAGGACAGAGGAAGCCCCAGTAATGCGTAACTGCCTTGCCCATCTACCCCTTCTGGCATGCCTTTCCCACCTTCTCCCACTTTAAAAATCCATCGCCACAGACCAATGGGTCTTAACCATTATCCGAAAAAGATACTTCCTATCCTGGAAAGAAAAGCCACCCAAAAGAGGCATTCCCATTCTCCCCAAAAAAACAGGCCCTTAACATGCCACAAGTTCTTGCAAACATTTTAAAGCTAGGTACCATAGAACCTGTCCCTTCAGGACAAGGAGGAAAGGGATGTCCTTCAAGGATGCATCTGCAGTCCTTACAAATGGGTTGTCCTGTCGTCAGGCAGCCCTTCGGTCGGCCGGATTCCAAAGTCTGGGTCTGGCCTCGGCTGGTGTCGCACTTCACCCGACGTCATAGCGGCAGTTATTCGGGTATAAAGGCATCAACCGACGCCATTTTCCTCAGTCTTTCTTGCCGCGTGGCGCCCGAAGCAGAAGCTGTTCGCAAGTGCCGGTCGGTCAGAACCAGAGATTACTACTACTGAAAACTACTTCGAAGACTTCTAAAAAGCTAAGTACCCCGTTGGGGACTTGCTTGCCTCAGCCGATGTCAGAAAAAGTGAATAACTGTTTAACTTGTGGGAAACCAATACCTCATAAAGATTTCCACTCTTACTGCTTACCTTGTCTAGGCCCAGACCACGACGTCGCAGCTTGTCTAGCCTGTGCTTCTTGTAACCGGCGGACGCTTAGACGTCGGTCGGAGTTTGCTGAGGAGTTTTTCGGCTCCGATTTTGCTTATATTATGCTGTCGGATCCTCGACTTCGCAAATATCAAAAAAAGCAAGGAAAAGGACAGACACTCGCGGTCCGCGGTTTCGGCCGAAACCGCTGTTAAGCCAACCGCGAGTGTCTCGGTTTCGGCTGAAACCGAGCAAGCGGTTCCTCCTTCAGCCGAAAACTTTCCTCCTGCCGAGGCCTCTTCAAACCTCGTGGAATCTGCTTCTGATATCCCACCTACTGTTACAGTTTCTCAGGAATTATCAGACACTATTCCCTTGGATATTTCAACCCCTGCACGTGGAGCTGCTAGGCCACCTGCAGCCATGTCCATTAAGGCCTTTGCCAATCTCCAAGTGGATAGGAAATTGCATTAGATTTTGTTACTCCTACCATGGAAAGAAAACTCCAGAGAACATCAGGCCTCGCTCTACAAGGGCAACAGCCACTACCACAGCCTTCTTACGAGGAGTGGCTACCAAGGACATCTTAGAAGCTGCTACTTGGAGCTCCGTGCATACATTTGCCAAGCATAATTTACCTTTATACTTGAGATCCCGAGCAGGCTTTGCCACTGCTGTTTTGCAAGGGATCCTAACTACACCATGACCTTTTTTTTTGGTCCACCTCCCCCAGTTTAGCTATGGTATTCTACCCATTTGTAAGGACTGCAGATGCATCCTTTAAGGACATAGTACAGTTTTGTACCTACCATAAATGTAGATGTCCGATAGGAATGCATCTGCAGTCAGGATTACCCACCCGCCTTCCCCTCTGTGGTGCTCCTAGGGTATTTGCCCATCTTACAGCTAGCTGGGGGAATCTATTATGGTGTATTTGTTTGTATATATGTACATACATGCTTATTTTTTGTGTTTGCTCTCTACTATTTGGAATCATTGGCATTTATCCAAATTTTAGCCTTCCATGAGGGCACCTGGCATCTGGGGCAAGAAACACTGAGGGAAAATGGCGTCGGCTGATGCCTTTATACCCGAATAACTGCCGCTATGACGTCGGGTGAAGTGCGACACCAGCCGAGGCCAGACCCAGACTTTGGAATCCGGCTGGCCGAAGGGCTGCCTGACGACAGGACAACCCATTTGTAAGGACTGCAGATGAATTCCTATCGGACATCTACATTTATGGTAGGTACAAAACTGTACTTTTCTACTGTCTCTTCCTGGTCTCCAAAAAAAGATGGGCCCTGGAGACCCATTTCAAACCTGTCCCCTACCTAAATCTTCACCTTTAATGTACCCTCCTTCAAAATGTTTTTTCTCTCCACACGTGAAAGAGAACAAAAGCTGGATAAATGCCTGGTATACACCTCAAACGAAAAAAAAATGAAAAGACCAATGGTTAGACCACAGCTGAAGATAAAAATGGAATAATCCACATCAGGAAATCACTTGCAGCTTCACAGTAGTGCCCTTTATAAAACCAAAAGTTGTAACTGAGATGTAGTAGTCAAGGTAGGAAACGGTTCACTTGCAGTTTCACACCACTTTATTAAACAAGAGTAAGCACTTTTGCGATCGCTTCTTCAGACTCACAAAAACAGTTAAAACATTGGTATTTAAAATATGGTTCAACCAATGAAAACACATAGAACTATGACATAGACTAATTAAAATTGCATACATCAGTACATTGATTTGCCTTATATTCTGCATAAGATGAAATAAAATATACATATAACAGACTCATTTTATTTAATAATCCATATTACTTAATGTTTTAGTGGTCTGGATTTTGAATTTTCACATTGGGGTTGTCTTCTAATAACATGTCTCATAAGCTGTGTAAAGCCTTCCTCAAAGGAAGCACTCTGCTTAGGCCCTCTGAGGGATCCCCCACCTCCGTGGGATCTAAACTTGGTGCTAGCTTCCCTAATCTTGCCACCTTTTGAACCTGCAGCATCTTGCTCCATTAAGTTTTTATCCTGGAAGATGCTCTTTCTGGTAACCATTACTTCTGCCAGATGTGTTTCGGAGCTTCAGGCTCTATGTATTCATCCCCCATACTTAGTTTTCCATAACAATAGAGTCGCTCTAAGGACCAATCCTTCCTTCCTAAGGTCTGTACATAAAATAATTTGAATCAGTCCATAGACCTACTGGTGTTTCCTGATCACACCAATAACGCAGAATATAAGTTGCACCAGTTGGATGTTCACAGACAACTGCGTTCCTATTCGCATAGGACAAAGGACATCAGGAAGTCGGACCAACTCTTCCTTTCCTATGCTGAGGGCAGACAGGGCCTTCCGGTCTCAAAGGTAACATTATCTAGATGATTCTCACATTATTTCATTCATTTACCAGCTGAGAAATTATCTCCCAAACCTAAAGGTCACTCTACTAGGGCACTAACTACCTCGGTGGCCTTCCAATCTAGGTTGCCCCTGGAATCTATCTGTGCAGCTGCTACGTGGGCTAACCCACATATACCTTCATTTCTCATAACAAATTGGACATTGCTTCCAGAATCAGGGATGATTTTGGTTCCACTGTTCTGAAGTCTGTTCCATTGAGCCACTCAGGATAGTAGGTGCTAGGGACGCTGTCCCAACCAGCAAAAATGAAGGTGAGATAGACAACTTAACATAAAGAAGTTATGTACCTACCATAACGTTCCATGTTGTCTTCTCGCCTTCTTGAGTCCCACCCTCCATTCCTCTATCCTAGTGGTTCGAGAGGAGCTCCTTTATTCAGATTTCATTGGCTGAAACTTCTCTGTCCTTTCTGCTTAGATAGCTTCATAGTTAGGTCTAAGGGGCTACTAGGGCAGAATTCTTCCTTGGTCATGTCTGGAATAGCTTTTTCAAACGAGATCTGGGTAGCTAGCGCCAGGCATCATGGGATATGGGGTAGCCTCGAGCCAGTAAACAGCTCTCAAGCTATTGAAGATGGCAGAGTCGGAGCAGAGGATCGGCTCCGAACCCAACCAGCAAGAAAGAAGGTAAGAAGAAAACTAACATGGAACGTTATGGTAGGTACATGACTTTTTTCCCATTCCCCCTCCTGATAAGAGGCCTAGGCAAGACACTGAATGATTCCTCTGATCTGAATTTCCATTTCCTCCGACTCCTCTTTAGAACAGGGATATTCTATTCCTCCCTATGAGGATTCTGATGCTGAAGAATCTATTCCTTCAGCTTCTTCTGAGGATTATTCCTTTGGGGAAACCCTGCATACCATGAGGGAGCATTTCCACTGGGAGAGCCAAGATTACTCAGAATCTAAGAAAAGGCTCAGACTTTCTTCTACTACCTCAGCACAGACCTCTTGCTATTCCACCTGTTCTAGACATTGTAGATCCGGTTTTCAGAGGTCCGGACTGTCTCTCGACTCTCTACGTCCTGCACCTGTTAAGCCAGACAGAATACTACAGGGTTCCTGATTCTCATAAATTTATATACAGAAACCCTGCAGCTGACCTAGAAACTATATCTCAGGGTCCCAAATTGGTCAAGGCCTCTACTACAAAAAACCCTGTCCCCTCAGGTAGGGATTTGAGAGCACTGGACAGATGGGAAAAAGTTTACACTCCTGCTACCTTGGCTGGAAGGGCTTTAAATTGTCAGTTTCATATGCTTAAATATCAGCAATACTTAATGTCACTGTTAAAGCAGAAAATGTTGACAAATTTTGAATGTTCTGAGAACAAGGAAATGCAGGATTTATTGCATGCAGCTGAACAAGTGGGAAAGCATACTTTGCAATGTGGTTTTGATTCACTGGAGGCCTCTTGCAGGGCTGCAGTTACAGGTTCTGTCATTAGAAGGCATGCTTGGTTAAAGGAACAGAATCTGCCTGATCATGTTAAAGCAAAATTATTGTATGCTCCAATACAGCATGATACTTTGTTTGGTGTTAAGGCAGAAGAGGTGTTGAAGAAAATGGAGGATAAAGCTAAATCAATGCAGACAGTAAAGGATTTCTTACAGGTACATCCACCCAGATTTAGCAGGAACTAGCCTTCTAAGAATTGGTCCTTTCCAGTGTCACAGGCCACAGAGGCAGATACAGACGCCCTACAGGCAGACAACAGCCTCAGGGCTCATACAGGCCCAAACAATAGGGTGCTTCTACCTCCAAAAGCGGAGAAGACAAATCACAGCCTTATAGGAAACAGTCCCAATGACTTCCCTCTGCCAATGCCAAACACTTAACTTTTGGCAGCACCCTTAGGGGGAAAGCTAGCACCTTTTTTCACAAAATTGGCACATGATCACCCAGGAGAAATGGGTCTTAGTCTCTCAGGGCTACAGGTTCCACTTTCACACCCAAAGGCAAAAGGTATGCCAGACCTGCCACACAATCAAAGGGCAGAGGCACAAAAACAAGTTTAGTCTCTCATGGACATGAGGGCTATTCAGCCAGTGCCTCAACAAGAGCAGGGACAAAGATTTTACTCAAGACTGGAGACAAATTCTGGACCTGTCTATTCTAAACACTTTTCTGGACATTCCAAAATTTAAAATGTTGGCTGTGCAGCAACTTCTGCCCATGCTGGGAAGAAGGCTTAGCTTGCAACTTTGGACCTCAGAGGCATACCTGCATGTCCCAATCAGACAATCTTGCAGACGTTACCTCAGATTCATAGCTGGCTCAATGCACTGCCAATTCTCTGCACTGCCCTTTGGCTTATTTACTGCGCCCAGGGTCTTCACAAAATGCCTGGCACCAGTAATTGCATTTTGCAGACAGAGGAATTCAAATACATCCCTACTTGGACTGCCTTATTCAAGCAGAGACCAAAGACTTTCTACTAAAGCATCTGGCATTTATAAAAAGATTACTAATTTGCCTAGGGTACACAGTAAACGAAAAGAAATCAAAACTAGTACCCTCTCAAGAGATAATATTCCTGGGTGCAAGCTTAAATACAACTGCCCAGATGGCTTATCTCATGCCAAACAAAGGCAGCTGACTTCTTACTTCGAAAGCATGGCAACAAAGACCCAGTTATCTGCAAGAAAAATTCTGCAGGCTCTGGGCTACATGGCATCCTGCATTCTACTAATTCCATATGCAAGACTGCATATGAGGAAACTACAATGGTATCTAAAAAGTGTTTGGACTCAACATTGCCACAGCCTGGAAACAATTACTCTCATTTCCTGCCTGCAACAGGAGTTTCGATGGGGGCACAGGCCTATCACCACAACAAGGGACAGCCATTCACTTTACCCACAGCCAGGCAGACACTAACAGATGCATCAGATTATGCCTGGGGGGCACACGGCAGGAAAATGTATTCATGGCACATGGCCCCCAAGCCAAATGCATCTTTTTATCAATCAAAAGAAGATGCTAGCTGTACAGAATGCCCTGACAGCCTTCAAGGACCTACTTCATCCAGGGCAACTGCTGATAAACAGACAATACTACATTAATGTGGTACATAAGCAAGGAGGCACACATACCTACCCCCTCTGCAGACCAGCCATGACTTTGTGGAACACAGCATTGACTTATCAAGTACGCCTGCAAGCAAAATTCCTGTCAGGAAAGACAAATACTTTGGCAGACAATCTAAGCAGAAATCTCCTGGATCCTCACGAGTGTAAACTAGATCCACAAATCTTCAGCATAACAGGGAAATGGGGATGCCCAGGCATATATCTATTTGCCTCCCCTCACAACTGCCAGCTACAGAGATTCTGCACTCAGACGTATCACAGACAAGCATGGAAAGTGGACAACCTTTCATTCAGCTGGAAAACCCTTACAGTATATGCCTTCCCTCTGCCTCTCCTCCCCAAGGTACTCCTAAAGGTCATACAAGAGAAGCCAAAAATTATCCCGATTGCCCCAGACTGTCCACGCCAGCACTGGTACCCAATCCTAAAGAGCTTGTCTCAAGGCCCAGCCTGGACATTACCTCAAATCCCTCATTTGCTGACCCAACAAAACAATCAGATCCTGCACACCCAACTCAGTACCCTAAATCTGGCTGCATGGCGGATAATGTAACCATTCAGAACACACCTTTCTCTAAAGCAGTTATGGATGTTATTTTGGAGGCCAGGAGGCCCAGCACTAGAAAGTCTTATGCAGAAAAATGGAAGAGATTCTATGCTTGGAACCAGGCGCAAGGAATTGACACACTTGTACCAAATATCCCTCAGATTTTACAGTACCTAACTGAGATGCTGGACAAAGGCCTATCCTCATCAATTAAGCTCCATTATTCTGCCATTTCAGTTCATTATAATACGGACCCACCTATTTATCATCCACTGCTAAGGCAGTATCTCAGAGGGGCCAAAAACATAAGACCTCCAAGGAGAGCTCCAATACCTGCATGCAACTTCAATTTTGTCTTGGAAAAACTCACACTGCCTCCTTTTGAGCCAGCCAACACAGCTGAGATAAAATACTTATGGAAAACAGCTCTTCTCCTAGCAATAACTTCAACAAGTAGTCTGAATTACAGGCACTAATGGCTGTGGAACCTTTTATTTTCCATCCGGACAGGATTTCTCTAAGGACAAACCCAACATTTATGCCTAAGGTAGTGTCCAGTGTGGCTTTTAACCCAAACCATACATTTTGCCTACCTTTTATCCAAACCCGCAGAATAAGGGGGAGAAACTTCTGCCTTCTTTGCACATACACAGCTACGCTTTTACTTGGACAAAACTAAACTCTCAGACTGAGCAACTCTTAGTGGCCTATGCTGCAGGATTGCAAGGAAAAGCTATTTCAAAGCAGACTATTTCAAAATGGATAGGCCACTGCATTCGTTTCTGCTATTCATAACATGGCAAATCAGTGCCCAAGGGCATTAGGCCACATTCTACCAGAGCAGCAGCCACGTAAGCAGCTTTCCTTAGAGGAGTACCAACCAAGGGCATTTTGGAGGCTGCAACCTGGACTTCAGTGCACACTTTGACAAAGCACTACTACTTGCCTCTTTACTGTAAATCCAGAGCAGGCTTTGCCACTGCAGTTCTGCAGGGCCTCATAGCCACTCCTAATTCTATTTAGGCCCAGCCACCCAACCTTAGCTTTGGGATTCAACCCAAGTGTAATGACTGCAACAGTGAAACACGAACTTAGTACAGTTGTGTACCTACCATAAATGTAGATGTTAGTGTTTTCACTGTTGCAGTCCAAGTTACCCTCCCATCCCCCTTTTCATTGCTGGGACTTATCTGTACTTCTCTATTCTATGCAACCTATGTGGTGTATTTGCTTGTAGATGACTGTTATGTACATGCTTTTTTATAATCAGAAATGTTTAGCCTACCCTTTTGGGGCACCTGACATCTGGGGCCAGAAAAACTGAAGGAAATGGCATCTGCTGCATCTTTTATACCCCTGGTGCACTGATGTCAGGGAAGAGGCGACAGCAACAGACTCTGGACCAGGATTTTGGAATTCAGGCAGGCTGCGGGTAGCCTGCCAGCAGGATAACCCCAAGTGTAATGACTGCAACAGTGAATACACTCTAACATCTACATTTATGGTAGGTACACAACTGTACTGTATGGATCCTGAACTGGCCGCCTAGATGAAGCCACCCAAAAAGGGCAAGGTCTCAAGGCCGCCTGCTGTGCTTCTGACTACAGATGTCCCACCAGCTACCGGTCTAGGGGCTCGGGGATGTCCGGAAGAACTGACCACTTCAGTGGGTACCATGTTGGAAGCCACCCTACCATCCTCCAGTTGGTGTCTGAGAAGGTTTCTGTGACTTTGACCTCTGCAGATGTTGAGGGGGAACTGGGCTTACCCAGACGGCCGCCTTCTGTTTCCGAACGTTGCACCTCTGCCCCAGGCCTGATGCCTGAGACTAAGCCTTCAGCCTGTCAAATTATTTTCAACTCCTTTTCTCAAGGGAAAAAAATCAAAACAAAAAAGGGCGTTAGTCTGCTCCAGTGAAAGATCAGCCAGACTGGCAAATATTTTCCCCAGTCTCTTTCATGCCTTTGTGGCCCTGAGGCCCACAGCCTCACATACTCCTGCTTTGCCTACCCTTAGTCCCAGGCCTGCTTCTGCCAGTTCCATCCCTCTTTCTTAGACTTGAGAAGAAGACTTTTCTTCCTTTTTCTCTGACTAGTCCCGCTTATACCACTCAGCTGGGCTCCCTCCTGGAATATGGTTCTCCAGATGAGGATTCCTTGGAAGGAGACTCCCTGCCAAAAAATCACCTTTTGGGGAGACCATCTCCAGAATGAGAGTACTTCAAGTAGGACTCCACCCAACTGACAGAGGTACAGAAAAGATATTTTGAGCTTCTCCAGATGGAGTTATCTCCTCCCTCTGCTATTCCTCCTGTGATTCCAGCTCATCTGGATGTCTGTCTTTCTGCCTCCAAGAAACCAGAATCCCAACCTCCGATCCCAAAAAGGCCAGAGATTCTGTAAAGTCCCTGAAGATCACAAGTACCTCATCAAGCCACCCATGGCAGACCAAGCTGTCATTGCGGTGGCACCAGACAAGCAATCCAGGCAGATTCTTTCCTCCTCCACATGTCCTCCACCCTGGCCTTTAGGGCCATTCGTTACAAAACTTGTATGGTAAAGTTTGCTCTAGCTCTGGTTTCCCAGGCATCTAAGTTGCTCTCTCCTATGCCTGATACCCCTACAAAGTCCCAAGTTGCCTCCTAGCTTTCCTTAGCAGCACAGGTAGCCAAGCATTCCATAAAATGCAGTTACAATGCTGCTGAAGCTTTAACCAGATCAGCTGCATCTGCCTCTGCATTATGCAGGTACTCTTGGCTCAGACTTAAACCCCTCCCAAGATGACTTGAACATGATCTTGGATGTGTCCCTGGACAAGTTCCTCTGGCAAGCAATCTGCTGAACTATTCTAAAGTTTGCAGGAAAAAAGCAAGGAACTGCAGGACCTGAAGCATCTACTGGTATCCCAAGTTCCAAAATTCTACAGGAACTAACCTGCAAAAACCTCTCCACTTCCTCAAAACATAGGAAAGGGGCTGGGAAACCCTTGTCCCCTAGAATTACTCCCAATCTACCACCAGGCAGCCCATGACAGACCAAACAATGCGTGACTCCCCAAATCCCCTCCATCTCCCCCCGTCCACCTGCCTCTCACTGTCTTCCACTATGGCAACACATCACTTCAGACTGCTGGGCCTTATCAGTAGTGGAAAGAGTATTTTATGAAGTGGCAGGAAAAGCCATTACCAAAAGGTATACCCCTACCTCCAAAAAAACAATTTCATCTGATACCCCAGGCCATCCAGGATTTCTTATCACAGGGCACCATAGAGAGGGGTCTAACGGGACAAGAGGGTCAGAGGTTTTATTCAAGGCTCTTCCACTTTTGACACCTGTTGCCTTCATGGCCACTTTGGACGTGAAGGAGGCTCATCTCCATATCCCTATTCATCCATACTTGAGATTTCTACATTTTGCTGTGCCATCCTCATACTATTAATTTACTGCCTTGCCCTTTGTGAAATCTCCTGGTGCTGTAGACAAACCCAAGTCTCTAGCCCCAGCAGTAGCCTTCTACAGAACAAAAGGCATTAAGATCTGTCCTTACCTAGATGTACTCATCCAAGCAGAAGAGGCGATCTCTTTCCAGGCGCTCCTGCAGATGTTGTTCATGTTTTACTGTTGCAGTCATTACATTTGGGTAATTTGCTTGCAGGTTGCCCTCAGTCGGCCTGATTAACAAAGTCTTGGGTCCTGCGTCGGTTGCTGTACCTTCTTCCATGACGTCAGGTTGTCAGGGGTATAAAACATGCAGCCGATATTACATCAGTCTTTCTTGCCAGGCGGTGCCTGAAACAGAAGCAGTTAAGTGCCGGTCAGCCAATTCCTGAAATTTTCATTTTCAAGTTTCAGAACTGAAGTCTTCAACTTAAAGCTAAGTACCCCGTTGGGGAAACTTTTTCTTGCTCTTTACTGATGTCAGTAAAACTTAATAATTATATTACCTGTGGAAAGCAAATGCCTCAGATTTTCATTCGTACTGTATTCCTTGCCTAGGCCTTGACCACAACATACCTTGCTGTCAGTTTTGTGCTTTAATCAGCGCACTATCCATCTGTAGATTTACAGGACTTGATGCATTCTGCTGAACAAGTTGGAAAACATACTTTGCAATGTGGTTTTGATTCTTTAGAGGCCTCTTGCAGGGCTGCTGTTATTGGGTCTGTGCTTAGAAGGCATGCTTGGCTTAAGGAACAATCTTTCCCTGATCATGTTAAAGCTAAATTGTTGGATGCTACTTTAAATCAGGACCACCTGTTTGGCAGCAAGGCTGAAGAAGTTCTTAAAAAGATGGAAGATGAAACTAAATCTATGCAAACTTAATATTTTTTTTACAAGTGCAACCTCCTAGATTTAGTAGGCACTGACCTACTAAGAATTTGGTCCTTTCCAGTCTCTTCCAGGTCCTCTCAAGCCAAACTCAGACAGCAAAAACCCCAGGTTTCAGTTCCAGGAGACTCTCAGAACTAAGCAGTGGGGGGGCCTCCACTTCCAAATCTGGAAATGACAACCCCCTATGGTAAACTGTCTCAATGACTTCCTTTTAAAACTCCTGAACACTTATCTTTTGACCGCCCCTTTGGGGAGAAAGATTGCTGTTCATGCAAAACACTGGGAACTCATAACCCAGGACAAATGGGTTTTGAATAGTGTCCCAGGGATACAGATTTCATTTCCAGACATTGCCAACACCAAATGGGTGGCTAGACCTGCCCCCAAATCAGTGGGCAGAGGCTCAAAAACAAGTACTGTCCCTCTTACACATGGGGACTTCTCATCTGGTGCCAGAAGAGGAAAAGGGACCAGGTTTCTACTCCAGAATTTTCCTGGTACCCAGAAAAGAAAAATTATGGCATCCAGTCCTGGACCTGTCTACTCTAAACACCTTTCTGGAGATTTCAAAATTCAAGATGCTGACTCTTAACCAGTTATTTCCTATGCTAGGCAAAGACGCCTGGTTGGCAACACTAGATTAAAAAGAAGCATACATGCACATCCCAATCAGGAAATCTTGCAGAAGATACCTGCGCTTCAAAGTAGGCTACACGCATGATCAGTTCTGTGCACTGCCCTTTGGTTTGTGTACTGTGCCTAGGGGATTTACAAAGTGCCTGGCTCCAGTTACTGCATTTTGCAGGCAAAAATGTATTCAAATATACCCCTACTTGGACGATTGTCTAATTCGGGCAGGAAACCAGGACATAAGTTTAAATGTGGCGTTTGTAAAAAGGGTTCTAACTTGTCTGGGGTACACCATAAACTAAAAAATCACAACTGGTACCCTGTCAAATTACATTCCTGGGTGCAAGCTTGAATACAAGTGCCCAGATGGCTTAAGTCAGAAAAGCAAATTCATTTGGTAACCTACTTCAAACAAGTGGCCACAAAAACCCTGCTCATCTGCAAGACAAATACTGCAAGCCTTTGGGTTCATGGCCTACTGCATTCTTCTAATTCCATATGCAAGACTGCATATGATGAAACTACAGTGGTATCTAAAAAGTCTATGGAGTCAGCATTCTCAACCTGGAAACAATAATTCCTATTGTACCTTGCCTACGCCTGGAGTTCCTCTGGTGGGCAGAGGCCTGCCACCAAAACAAGGGACTACCATTCACACTTCCCCCTGCTGCCAAAACCCTAACAGATGCAGCAGACTATGCATGAGGGGCTCACTTGGCAGGGAAGTGCATTCAGGGCAAATGGAACAAAAATCAAATGCACCTACATATCAATTAAAAAGGAATGTTAGCTGTACAGAATGCTCTGACAGCTTTCAAGGACTACATTCTTCCAGGACAGCTAATGGTAAAGACTGACCACACCATCGTTATGTGGTACATAAACAAGCGGGGGGGGGGGTACATTTTTACCCCATCTGCAGACTAGCCATGGCCTTATGGAACACAGCCTTGAGCTACCAAGTGCACCTACAAGCTCAATTCCTGCCAGGAAAATTAAATACACTGGCAGACGGACTAAGCAGAAACCTCATGGACCCACACGAGTGGAAACTGGAACAAAGGATTTTCATCATGTTTAAACATGTTGAATGGGGGAGCCCGGGCATAGATTTATTTGCCTCCCCCCAGAACTACCAGTTGGACAAGTTTTGCACAAGGACTCCCCACGAATAAACCTGGAAAGTGGATGCTCTGTCCTTCAGCTGGAAAAACCCATCGGTCTTCACCCCCCCCCCAGCTGCCTCTGCTCTCCAATGTTTTACTAAAAGTCAAACAGGACAAACTAAGGATGATCTTGATTGCTCCAGACTGGCCTCGCCAACACTGGTACCCCCCTCCTGCGTAGTGTCGCAGTTATCTCCATGGTACCTGCCTCAGACTCCTTCCCTGCTGTCTCAGCAGAACCAACTGCACCCTCAGCTTCCGACATTGAACCTTGCAGCCTGGCTAATCACTTAAGCTCACCCCTATCATCCCTCAGCAAACCTGTGATGGATGTAATCTTAGAGACAAGGAGACCTAGTACTAGAAAAACTTATGCTGAAAAATGGAAAAGATTTTGTGCCTGGAACTATTCTAAAGGGATGAGCACAGCGGCACCCAATTTACCTCAGATTTTGTAATACTTAACTGAGATGCTTCACAAGAGCCTGTACTTACCTTCCATTAACATCCACGCCTCAGCCATTTCAGCTCATTGTAACAGAGCCTTCCCTCTTCTCTCATCCTCCTCAGAGGGGCCAAAAACTTGAGACCACCCAGGAGAGCAACTTCTGCCTGGGACCTTAACTTTGTATTGGAGAAGCTCTACCTCCTTTGGAGCCAGCTGCTACTGCAGACTTAACTTCTTCCTTGGAAAACAGCTTTCCTTTTAGCAATCACTTCAGCTAGGATATCTGAATTACAGGCTCTTATGGCAGTGGAGCCTTTCATCATCTTTCATGCGGACCGGGTGTCATTCAGGACCAAATCCATCCATGCCCAAGGTGGTATCCGTTGTGGCTCTTAATCAGTCCATTAATTTGCCAACCTTTCCCAATCCACAGAACAAAGGGGGACGGATTCTGCATTCCTTGAATGTGCACAAACAACTTGGATTCCATTTGTATAGGACTAAACCTCGAAGAAAATCGGAACTGCTGGTAGCATTTGCTGCAGGGACAGAGGGGAGGGCTATTTCAAAACCATTTCTAAATGGATAAGCTATTGCATTTATTTCTGCTGTAAGCACCATGGAAAACCTGTCCCCCAGGGGATCAGATCTCACTCCACCAGGGCTGCATCTACTTCTGCAGCCTTTCTCAGAGGTGTTCCTACCAGGGACATCCTAGAAGCTGCTGCTTGGAGTTCTGTACTTACTTTCACCAAGCTTCATCATTTAGCAATTATCTCTAAATCCAGAGCTGGCTTTGCCACTGCTGTCTTGCAGGGCCTTATTGCTGGCCTTAATGCTATATGAACTCCTCCCAACCATAGCTTTGGGAATCTACCCAAATGTAATGACTGCAACAGTGAAACGCGAAGAACATAGTACAGTTGTGTACACTTACTGTAAATGTAGATGTTAGTATATTCACTGTTGAAGTCCTGGTTACCCTCCCTCCAGCCCCCTAACTTCTGGCTATACCTCTACATTCCTTACTATGCTTAAAAGCCTTTTTGGTGTGTTTACTTTTTGTTGGGGGTATACCTTTGTGTTTTTGTTTGCTCCCCATTAGGGGGGGGCGCCTGTATTCTGGGGCAAGAAAAACTGATGTAATGACGTTTGCTGCATGATGTTCGTGTTACCCTGCTGCAGTCATCACACTTGGGTTATCCTGTCGTCAGGCGGTCCCGCACCTGGCATCTGTTGCTGTCGCTTCTTCACTGACGTCAGTGCGCCAGGGGTGTATGAGGCATCCACCATTTTCTCCAGTCTTTCTTGCCGCGCGGTGCTGGAAGCAGAAGCAGTTAACAAGTGCCGGTCGGCTGACGCCTGAGATTTTCGAATCTAATTTCAGTCCGAAGTCTTCAAAGCTAAGTACCCTGTTGGGGAACCTTTTCTTGCCTTAGTCTGATGTCAGAAAAAGTTAACAATTGCATTTCTTGTGGGAAGAAAATACCTCATAAGGATTTTCATTCTTATTGTATACCTTCCCTAGGCCCAGACCACGACGTCACTGGTTGTCTGTTTTGTGCTAGGTTCAATAAGTGAACTATAAAGCGACGCTTTGATTTCGCACGACACTACTTCGGTAGGAAATTTAATTACCCTATGCCATCGGAGCAACAGACTACCGGCGTGCATAAACGCAAAGATAGACAGGCAGCCTAGATCCAAGCCAGACTCCGAGGCCTCGGCTGGGCTGGTTGTCGGTTCTCCGGTTTTCAGTGAGGCGCCTACGCAGCCCCTGGTGACTGCAGAATTGGAACCCCAGACCGCCTCGGATTCTCAAGCAGAGAGTTCTAGGCCGACACAGCCATTTTCTTTAGGCCCTACCGACAACATGGCAGAAGAAGCCGGTGCTGTGGAAACACCTTCGGTTACAGAAGGTGTCTTCAGACCAACTACTCTCACCATAAAATCTTATGCTAAGCTTAAGACTCCTCTAAAACCAAAAAAGACTGCACATCAGTCTCCAGTTCAAAGCCCCATGCCCAAGAAACAGATGCTTAAAATGGCTGAAGATTTGATTTCTTTAATCAGGGGTTCCCAACCCTCCCCCAGACAAAAGGCCTAGACAAGAGGAGGATTATGCCTCCTCTGATAGTGTCAATTTCCTCAGGCTCCTCTGAGGCACAGGATTACTCCTTTCCCCGTGATGAAGATTCTGATTCTGAAGATTCCATTCCCTCAGCTTCTCCCCCTGAAGACCATTCCTTTGGGGAAACCTTGCATACCATGCGGGAACATTTCCACTGGGAAGGTCAGGACTACTCTGACTCAAACTCCAGCTTCTGATAAACCACAGAGGGGTAAATACAGACGCCCAAGGGGCAGAGGACAAGCACAAATCCCTTACAAACCTCGCCAATGGGGCACTGCAACACAGAAGGGAGGCGAAGATAGGTCCCAAACTACAAGTCAAGCACAGTGACTTAAACCTCAAACTGCCAAGCAAAACTCTCTTGGCAGCTCCCTTGGGAGGGAAATTAGCATTTTTTACAGACAACTGGCGCATAGTCACAAAGGACAAATGGGTCCTAGACATTATCTTACAAGGATAGATTCCATTTCCACACCTTGCCAAGGATAAAAGGAATGCCAAACCTGCCACAAAATGAATGGGCAGAGGCACAAAAACAATTTACAGCTCTCATGGACATGAGCCATTCAACTGGTACCTACACAGGAGCAAGGCCAAGGATTTTACTCAAGGCTCTTTCTAGTCCCCAGAAAGGACAATGCTTGGAGACCCATTCTGGACCTTTCAATTCTAAACACCTTTTTGCAAGTACCCAAATTCAAGATGCTAACACTACAGCTTCTTCCCATGTTGGGCAAGAAAGCTTGGCTAGTAACGTTGGACCTCAAGGAGGCATCCATGCATGTCCCTATCAGACAAAATTGCAGAAGATACCTCTGTTTCATTGCAGGTTCAACCCATTACCAATTCTCTGCACTGCCCTTTGGCTTATCTACTGCACCCAGGGTCTTCACAGAATGCCTGGCACCAGTAATTGCTTATTGCAGGCAAAGAGGAATTAAAATATACCCATACCTGGACAACTGCCTCATCCAAGCAGAAAGCAAGGACATTCTCTTACAACATCTGTCTTTTGTAAAACACCTAAGTAGCCTAGGGTACACAGTAAACGAAAAGAAATCAAAACTAGTGCCTTCACAAAATGACATTCCTGGGTGCCAGCTTGAATACAACGGCCCAGATGGCTTATCTGACGCCAGGCAGCTACAACTAACTCAATACTTCAAAATAATGGCAACAAAGACCCAACTCCCTGCAAGAAAAATTCTGCAGGCCTTGGGCTTCATGGCATCTTGCATACTACTAATACCATTTGCAAAACTGCATATGAGGAAATTACAATGGTACCTGAAAAGCGTATGGACTCAACACAGCCACTGCTTGGAAACAATGATAACTGTCATTCCCTGCCTTCAACAGGAGTTTCTATGGTGGTCACAAGCATGTCACCTCAACAAGGGTCAGCCTTTCATCTTACTTCCAGCCAGGCAAACTATGACAACAGATGCATCGGACTATGCTTGGGGGCACACATGGCAGGACGTTCAAGGCATATGGACTGCAGATCAAAGGAATCTGCACATCAAAAAGAAATGCTTGCTGTACAGAATGCTCTGACAGCCTTCAAGGACCTCTCACATCCAGGACAGCTTATAATGAGGACAGACAGCACAACAGTAATGTGGTACATAAACAAGCAAGGGGGTACACACTCCTACCCTTTATGCAGGCAAGCAATGACCTTGTGGAACACAGCACTGGCTTACCAAGTTCAATTACAAGCTCAATTCCCGCCATGAATAAAGAACACATTGGCAGACTACCTAAGCAGGAACATCATAGATCCCCACGAGTGGAAACTGGATCCACAAGTATTTGCAATGATAACTCAAAAATGGGGGCGCCCAGACATAGACCTGTTTTCCAACCCCCAAAACTATCAGATATCAAACTTTTTCACAAGGACATTTCACCATCAAGCTTGGAAAGTGGACGCACTCTCATTCATTTGGAAAATGCTGACAGTATATGCCTTTCCTCCATTGCCCCTTCTCACAAATGTGCTGCTGAAAGTCAGGATGGAGAGACCCTGAATGTTGCTCCAGACTGGCCATGCCAGCACTGGTACCCACTACTAAGGAGCATGGCCCAGGGCCCACCATGGATTTTACCACAAATTCCTCATCTGCTCACACAGCGAGACAGTCAGTCAGATTCTACACAGCCAGCTCAAAACCTTAAATTTGGCTGCATGGCAAATCACCTAAGCAACCAACCAGCTCCTCTTTCACAAGCTGTTATGGATGTCATTCTGGAGGCCAGGAGGCCCAGCACCAGGAAAGCCTACTCAGACAAATTGAAAAGATTTTGCGCCTGGAACCAAGCTAAAGGCCAAAATACCCTTGAGCTGGACATACCTCAGATTCTACAATATTTAACCGAGATGTTACACAAAGGACTTTCTTTTTCATCTATTAAAATCCACGCCTCAGCAATTTCAGCTCACTACAACACGGATCCTCCCTTATTTTCACATCCACTTCTAAGGCAGTACCTCAGATGGGCCAAAAACATTGGGCCTCCCAGGAGAGCACCAACTTGGGACCTCAATTTTGTTCTGGAATAACTTACGCTGCCACCTTTTGAACCAGCTTTCTCAGCTGATATAAAGTTTGTCATGGAAGATTGCCCTGCTGCTAGCAATTACTTCAGCCAGAAGAGTCTCAGAGCTACAGGCACTAATGGTAGTAGAGTCTTTCCTAATTTTTCATCAAGACAGAGTTTCTCTACGAACTAACCCCTCCTTTATGCCAAAGGTGGTATCCAGTGTGGGTCTAAATCAAACCATCCATTTACCCACCTTCTTCCCAAATCCACAGAACAAAGGAGGACGACTCCTGCACTCCTTGGACATTCACAGGCAACTACATTACTACTTGGATAAAATAAGGATGTAATGGGATCCTATCTCGCCTACATTCATGACAGATGGTTCGGAGCCGATCCATCGGCTCCGACTCGGCAACTAATACACTAGCACGAAGTCTCTCATTGGCTGGGCTACTCCCTATCCCAGGATGCACTACACCTGCTTCCCCAGATCTCGTTTGCCGCTTTACAAGCTGGACGTGGTCTCGACTTGGCTGGAGCTAAGTGATTCTTTTTACCTTTATTGGTCTTTGACCTTGGGGTTTTTTGTCATATATTAACCAAACAGCTGTTTTAACAGCTATTCCTTATTATTCCTTACTATTTGTTACATTTGAGTGCTTGAGTGTCTTCTGGTACTTTGTTTTTTCAGTCGGGCAAGGCGCGTTTAAGTTAGAGGGCCTTTGCCCTACCCTTGTGTGCTATTTAGCCTTAATTACTTTTTGTGGTAAATTGTTTTTTTTCGGGCCAAGCCCGTTTAAATTAGAGGGCTTTGGGCCGTTGGACTTGTTTTGTCTGTTTGTGAGGTAAACTCGCGCCAGTGTGTCTCGCGCTTTTCAGTTGGCGCAATTCTGTTATAGTGCTTACTTATTGTGGTAAAGTCATACTTTTTGAAGGGCCTGTACTATGTCTAAGGAACAAAGGTCAGGTTTTAAAAAATGCACTCGGTGCAGTTATAAAATGTCCATCACAGACAGCCATTCAGTCTGTCTATTGTTTGGGGCCGAAACATCTGCAAGAGACTTGTAGCGTATGTCATGCTTTCTCTGCTAGAGTTCTTCAAGAACGCAAGAACAAGTTGATATTGAAAGGGCTAATCAAACCTTCTTTTGAGGAAGCCTTAAATCCTCCTGTTGCTTCCAAAAAGAAAAGATCGTCGGCACCGACAAGTCCGTCGGAGCCGACTTCTAAAAAGACAAAATTGACCTCTTCTTCTTCGGCTCCACTGACTTCGGGGCCGAGGGTCGAAGGGTCTGCCTCGATACCTTCGGAGCCGCAAGTTTGGAGTATCGAGAGGTGAATCACCTCCATCGGTTCCAATGGCTTTGGAGCCGGTGGAAGTGTGCAGCTCAGACTCTTCCCCCTCGGCTCCGAAGAAGGCTCCTTCGGTGCCGATGGTGGTCCATGCTGTGGTGGAGTCGGCGCCGATAGAATTGGAGCCGTTTCGGAGCCGGTCCCCTTCTCTCTCGGAGCCGAGAGGAAAGTCTTCTCGAGTGTCTACCTCCTCTAAATCCTCGAGACTGTCAGATTCGGACCTGGATTGGGTTTTACAGAGGCTATTCCAATCTCCAGTGTTTACTAAAATGGTCTCGGCTCCAGCACAGTTTGCTTCGGAACCGATCCCCCCTCCCAACACATTTGATTCCTCCTCCAACCTCTTCGGAGCCGTTGGAGCCGGTGGTGGTGGAGCAATGTGGAGCCATATGGTCGGAGCAGAGACCCCTTACAGGCCTCTCGACTCAGACTGTGCTTCCTACCCTGTCCTCCGGTTCAGGGTTTGGTACTGCGACCTCTTCAGCCGGGCCCAAGGGGAATACTTTGGGATTGGGTGCTTCGGTGCCTAGTCTTCCTCTCGGAGCATCGGCTGCTGGAATTCCCAGTGCCATCGTGGCCTCTAGACCAGTGACCTCCTTGGATTCTGGAGGTCCGGCCTTTGAGGCCATGAGGAGCGCGCTGGCCATGCCTTTGCCGGTTCAACAAGATTCTACCTCACCATCCCTAGATTTGGAGACTGGTGCCTCTGTTCTGTTGCAGCCCCCCGGCAGCGGGGCCCCAGGGCCTGAGGATACCCCCATCGGGGGTTCCCTTCTTCCGGGTGGTCCGTCCGAAACTGCTTCGGACGAACCCCCACGGAAGAAATTGTGTAAGAGGAAACACGTAGACTCCCAAGATGAGTCTATTACATCGGATACTGACCTCGATGACGCAGAAGGGTCCCCCAAATCATCTTCGGATGATATCTCCTTCTCAAATATCTTGGAGATTCTGAGACAGAGAGGTGACTGGCAAGCCAAAACCCCTTCAGCTGAGGAGTCAAGTCTTCCTCAAGGCCTTTGGGGCCCAGCCTTCCGCCTCCTGGGTGTCTCCGCCCTTCGATGAACTCCTTGATTTGGTTTCTCGAAGGGTGTGGGAACACCCTGATTCTGTGGAACCGGTGCCTGCGAGGCCCAATAAATTTTTGTCAGCCCCCCCCCCAGAAGGAGTTTCTCACAAAGGGTGTGCCTGTAGATGCTTTGGTGGTGGCTTCTGCCACACAGCAGGACGTGGCAGAGGCTTCGGCGTCTATTCATCCTCCTAATAAGGATTCTAGGAGTATGGATAGGTACGGAAGCGTACCCTGTCCTCAGCGGCCTTTACCTTACGGTCGCTGAACTACTTATGTCATTTTACGAGGCTCCAAAGGGATCTTCTCAAAGAGCTAAATGACTCTCTTGTTGGTAATCTACCTGAGGCGCTGGCCCCGACTGTTGGCGCACAGATGACTACCCTCTTTTCTATTGTTAACTCGTCCATGAGGCTCATCTCATATGCGGCCGAAGGGGCGAGTAGAGCAGCGGGAACAGGCGTTGCCCTCAGGAGACAAGCCTGGTTACGCTTGTGTTCGTTCACGGAGGCTTTCAAGTCTTCCTTCGCCGACGCCCCCTTTGATGGGTCATCTTTGTTTGGACCCAAGGTGAAGGGGACACTAACTAGGTGCGAGCAGGAGGGCAAGACTTTGACTGCCGTTGGGGCCCGATTTTCCGCTCCTTCTAGGCCTTACCCCAAGGCTGGGAGAGGAGGGAAAATGTGGTTTAAAAAATCTCAGAAGTCTTTCCCTACTCCACCCAGTGATTCCCCCTCCAGAGGCAGGGGGGGGGATTTTGGAAGACGCCGCCCCAGAGGTGGCAGAGGCCCCCGTAACTCTGGAGACCGCGATTCCTTTCGTGGTTCTTCATACAACCAGCGTTCCTGAGTTGTTGCCCGACTGTGCAACTCCGGAGCCAGTCGGGGGTCGCTTTGCGGCACACCCACAAGCTTGGGAATCCATAACAAGCGATCAGTGGGTGCTACGCATCATTACCGGAGGTTATATCATCCCCTTCAACAAACCCCCCCTTTCTTTAAGGGAAATCCCGGACGTACCACCCAGTCAGCGGGATCAAGCAGCATTAGAGGTTTCAAAGCTGCTAGAAAAAAGAGCCATCCAGCCTGTCCCCATCGACCAGATCGGATCAGGAACTTACTCAAAATTATTTTTGGTACCAAAAAAGACAGGGGACTTCAGGCCCATTTTGGACCTCAGTTCATTGAATCGTTTAGTAAGAAGTCCAAATTCGAATGGTCACTCTTCAATCTATTCTTCCTTTGCTGGAAAAAGATGCATGGATGTGCTCCATAGATCTCCAGGGCGCTTACTATCACATTCCCATAGCTCAAGAGTCCAGGAGACATTTACGCTTCCGCCTCGGAGTCAGTCATTTTCAATTCCGAGCACTGCCCTTTGGTCTCACCACAGCCCCCAGGGTGTTCACCAAGTGTCTGGCAGTGGTAACTGCTCACCTGAGAAGTCTGGGATTCCAGGTGTTTCCTTATCTAGACGACTGGCTCCTTACTGCCACCTCCGAGCATCTACTACTCAAAGCGCTCAGCCACGTTCACCTTGGGCCGTTTCTTGGGGATCACGTTCAATTTGCAAAAATCTGTACTACAGCCATCTCAGCGTATTACTTTCATAGGCGCAGACTTAGACACAAAAAGAATGCGCGCCTTTTTACCGGCAGCAAGAATTCAGGTGTTACAAGATCAAGTCAAATCCTGTCTCCCCCTACAAAGAGCCCCGGCCCATCGGATCCTACAACTGTTGGGCTCGATGGCGTCGACCATACTTTTGGTTCCCTTGGCCAGGCTTCATATGCGAATTTTACAATGGCTACTGTCGGTTCAATGGTCTTATCAGGAACTTCCCTTGAACCACTTAATCATAATCACGGATAGTTGCCGTCGAGATCTGCATTGGTGGCTTCTCCCATCAAATCTCGACCAGGGGTGACCCTTTATACCACAACGTCCCGTTGCCACTGTGACTACGGACGCCTCCCAGGTAGGGTGGGGGGGTCATTACCTGGACAGGTCGGTCCAAGGCACATGGCAGATCCAGGAAATGCATTTGCATATCAATGTCCTGGAGATGAGAGCGGTACTATTGGTACTCCAAGCTCTCCATCACGCTCTCCCACAGGGCCCGATTGCTATCCTATCCGACAACATGTCGGTGGTATGGTACATAAACAAGCAAGGTGGAACCAGGTCTTACCCACTATGCAGAGAAGCCATGAGACTTTGGCACTGGGCGGTAGCTACCAACCGCTTTCTAATGGCAACGCACATACCGGGGAAGTCCAATGTGATTGCGGACAGATTAAGCAGGACCATTCTCTTACCCCACGAATGGTCCCTCAACCAGGGTATAGCTGCGAAAATCTTCGACAGATGGGGTCATTCTTGCTGCGACCTGTTTGCCAGCCCTCACAATGCGAAATGCAGAGAGTTCTTCACACTGTTCCCTTCTCAGGGGCAGACTCCCAGGGACGCTCTGACTCACATTTGGCCCCCCGGTCTTCTCTACGCCTTCCCTCCGTTCCCCCTCTTACCGAGGGTGATACAGAAGGCCATTTACATGGAGAGCGAGATGATTTTGATTGCCCCGCACTGGCCTCGTCAAGTTTGGTTTCCTTTCCTACAGAGGCATGCGATAGAAGGTCCATGGTTTCTTGATCCGGTGCCAGACCTGTTGACTCATCAGTCAGGACGGCTTCATCCGTCTCTCAGGTCCCTGAAGTTGGCAGCATGGTTACTCCACTTCCATCCTTAGTCCGAGACAATGCTCTTTCCCCGGACGTGGTCCACATACTGTCTTCTCATAAACCTTCCACCATCAAACTTTATTCCAGTAAATGGAAAAGGTTTGCTTTCTGGGCTCAAGAACGGGGTATAGATCCTCTCACTGCACCAGTATCGGAGGTTCTGAATTTTCTGGCCTCCCTTTTTCAGTCGGGCTCTTCAGTTTCTACCATTAAGGTTCAGCTAGCGGCCATTTCTAATTTTCATGCTTCATTTGAACCTTCATTGATGTTTCACAAACTTTGTAAGGCTTTCCTTAAAGGGGCTTGGCTCCTGAGGCCTCCTTTATCTCATCCTGTTCCCCCGTGGGATTTGAATATGGTTCTTGCTGCCCTAACTGCCCGTCCTTTCGAACCAGCTGCTACCTGTGATTTAAAATTTCTGTCTTGGAAAACGGCCTTTTTAGTAGCCATAACGTCTGCCAGGCGAGTTTCAGAACTTCAAGCTCTTTGTTCTGATCCTCCCTATTTGATTTTTCACAAGCATAGAGTTTCATTGAAATTAAACCCTGCATTTATACCAAAAGTGGCCTCCTCTTTCTGTATGCAACAAACTATAGAACTCCCTCTGCCTTTCCCAGAATTCTCTAATAGCAGAATATACTTTGCATCAATTGGACGTACATAGACAACTGCGTTTTTATTTGAATAGAACTGCTCAAACGCGGAAATCTAATCAATTGTTAGTTTCCTTTGCAGCGAACAAATTGGGTCAACCAGTAACAAAAACCTCCATATCTAAATGGATTAAAGATTGTATCATTTTTATTTATTCACAAGCTAACAAAGACCTCCCTTTCCAGTCAAGGCTCATTCTACCAGGGCAATGGCTACTTCCGTAGCTTTTCACTCCAAGTTATCAATAGATGATATTTGTGCTGCAGCAACCTGGACTTCTCCGCACACTTTCATTTCTCATTACAAATTGGATGTGGTTTCTCGAGGCAGAGCTTCCTTTGGTTTCACAGTTCTCAGGAGTGTTTTCCAATGAGCCACCGGGATGTAGGTGCTAGGGGCTGTCCCATCTGTCATGAATGTAGGAGATAGGATCCCATTACATCTTTTAGTTATGTACTTACCATAACTTTGGATGTATGGGATCCATCTCGCCTACATTCATAAGTACCCACCCTCCTTCCCCCTTCCATTTGGATTTAGAGGAGCTGTAGTCCCTCTTTTCTTGGCGTTCTTTCTTGAAGAACTTTAGTTGGTTATTGTGACTACTAGTTTTTCTGTGTTTGCATGGATGTATGAAAGCGAACAAACAAGATCTGGGGAAGCAGGTGTAGTGCATCCTGGGATAGGGAGTAGCCCAGCCAATGAGAGACTTTGTGCTAGTGTATTAGTTGCCGAGTCGGAGCCGATGGATCGGCTCCGAACCATCTGTCATGAATGTAGGCGAGATGGATCCCATACATCCGAAGTTATGGTAAGTACATAACTAAAAGTTTTCAGAAAACCTGACCAGCTTTTTGTATCCTATGCTACAGCATCACAAGGAAAGGCTATCTCAAAACAGACCATTTCCAAATGGGATAGGACATTGCATACATTTTTGCTACACCCATCATGGAAAACCAGTTCCTGCTAGCATAAGGCCCCACTCCACCAGGGCAGCAGCTACATCTACAGCCTTCCTCAGGGGGGTGCCAACCAAGGATATTCTGGAAGCTGCAACTTTGAGTTCAGTGCACACCTTCACCAAACACTATCACTTACCACTTTACTCTAAGACTAGAGCTGGCTTCGCCACTGCAGTTTTGCAGGGCCTTCTAGCCTCCTCTAACCCTGTTTGACTCCACCTCCCATCCTTAGCTTTGGGATTCAACCCAAGTGTGATGACTGCAGCAGGGTAACACGAACATAGTGCAGTTTTGTACCTACCATAAATGTAGATGTTAGAGTGTATACCCTGCTGCAGTCCAGGTTACCCTCCCTCCATCCCCTCTTACTTAACTGAAACCTTTCAATACCTTTAAATCTGATGCAACCTTTGTGGTGTATTTGCTTATTGCTGGAGGGATGTTTTGTTTGTGCTAAACTTTTATTATTGGTACTATCTACCGACCAATTTTTTGGGGGGCACCTGACATCTGGGGCAAGAAAACCTGAAGGAAATGGCGTCTGATGCCTCTCATATACCCCTGGCGCACTGACGTCAGGGAAGATGACAGCAACCTACGCCGGGTGGCGGGACTGCCTGATGACAGGATAACCCAAGTGTGATGACTGCAGCAGGGTATACACACTAACATCTACATTTATGGTAGGTATAAAACTAATTTTTATACACCTGCCAACCTGATGTCATGGAAGAAGGGACAGCAACTGACTCGGGACCCAAGACTTTATCAGGCAGACTGAGGGCAACCTGCAAGCAGATTACCCAAATGTAATGACTGCAACAGTGAATACACTCTACTGTCTACATTTATGATGTGTACACAACTGTACTTTCAATGTCTAATCTCAGAGGTCTGGGGTTTACTCTGAACATACTGAAGTCATCCCTCACCCCATCTCAAGACCAGATCTGTTTGGTTGTTGAATAAGGACAGACTTGATAAAGGCATTCCTCCCACAAGACAGGGTCACTTCTCTAACGATCGTCTTCATACACCTACTTCTAGTCACCCACATCTCAGCCAGGGAATTTCTGCATCTAGGCCTAATGGCCCCTATTCTTCCAATGTTGCCCTTTGCCAGGTTGCACATGAAGTTCCATTGGTTCTTGAAAAAATGTGCGGTACCAGCACAAACACCCCATGGATTTAAGTGCCCTACCTGCCTTCCCTGAAAAAAGTCTTCCTCTAGAGCCCACCAAGGCAGTCCAATTCATGTAGACAGATGCCTCCAATCTGGGAAGGGGGTGCCACCAAGAATGGATTCAAGGTGCAAGCTCAATGGGAGTCCTCCCTCCAGGAAAAAATCATTGAGGGAAATGACTGTTCTCCTTGCCCTGAAAACTTTCCTCCCACTCATACAACCTGGTCCCCTACAAGTCTTCACAGACCACACCACAGTGATGTGGTGCATCAACAAGCTTGTGGGTGGGGCATTGACACGACCAGACCTTATTTTGCAGTTTGGCAACACAAGCATGGAAATTGGGCACTCAGTGCTATGTAGCATTGCAGGTGGTATAATCCCATCACATGACAGCCATTATGCAGATGCCCTTTGTTTCTAAATCATGAATGGATGATACACAAGGATGTCGTCTTAGACATCCACCAATGAGACACTGCACAGATCTGTTTGCCTCTCATCGGAACAGACTACTGCTGTTCTGCTCCAGGCTTCCCTCACCACTGGCTTGGTGGATGCCTTTTCAATTTCATGGAAGGGGCTGTTCCTTTATGCCTCCCCCTTCTCATGCCAAAGTCCTGTTGAAAACTTAACGGGACAAACCAAAAATCTTGCTAGTGACTACCTATTGGCCAAGGCAACACTGGTTCCCCCTATCTCTTGCCAATGGCAGTCACCACAAGTTACCTCACAAGGTGGACTTCTTCACACAGCAGAAGGGATTTCTTGTCCATCCTCATCTGCAAATCCTCAGCCTTATCCTGTGGATGATTAACTTCTGAACCCTTTCAGGCACCTTTACTTAGTGGATGTGGTATCTGTCCTGCAGGAGGCCAGGAAACATACTATCAGGTGATCCTGTATCAAAGTGGAAAAGGTTCTCAAGCTGGTGTCTTCAAAGGCAACTAGACCGCTTCCAGGCAGATGTCCCTCTAGTTCTAGCCTATTTGTGCGAGCTCCTAAATTCAGATCCTTAATATTCAAGGAAAATCCATTTGTTGGCTATTTCAACCTGCTTACCCTGTGGATCCACCCCTATTATTGAGATTGGAGGCGAAAATTTTTCTTTAAGGGGTTTTGTACATCAGACCACCAAGGAAACCTATCACTCTTCCTTGGGACCTGAACTTTGCCCTAGAGAAACTTACCACTGCCCCTTAGAGCCTGCAGCTTCTGGCCTTTTAAAGTTGTGCACCTGGAAGACTCTTGCTAGTAGCCCTTAAGCTAGAAGCGAGTCTGAGCTGCAACCACTCATGGCTACTCCACTCTACACTATTTTCCACAGGGGCAGTGTTCTTTTCGTACTAACCCCTCCTTCATGCCCAAGTTGGTCAACGAAATGTCACTTAACCCATCCATTGACCTACCTTCTTCCCTTCGCCACAGAATGACCGTGAGAGAGTGCTCTATTCCCTGGATGTTCACAGGCAACTGAAGTTTTATCTGTACAAGTTCACTGTATAGTTTTTTCAGATCTCTGCTGAAGGTGTTTTTCTTCCCTCCCCCTATTTCTCTGTCTTAAGTTGGTATAACTGGTTTTACATCTTGTTACCTGACTATCTCCAGGATTACTTGCATGAAATTAGACCCTCAAGTCTGCATATCATTGCTTGATCCTTCCTGTGTCCTGACAGAGTGCTCTTCAAACTATCTACAGACGGTACAGAGCTGAGTATATTTTTCTGGCACTTCAGAGTTGTGTACTGGTAATTGTTTTTTGACTAATTTTATATCATTGCTGTCTGACTTCAGAGTTGTGCACTGTTGTTTTTGCTTCACTGTATAGTTTTTCAGATCTCTGCTGAAGGTGTTGGTTTTCCTATACCCACGCTCCCTATTCATGTGTTTAAATTTGGTGGCTTTTGCAGTTGCCCGCCCCCACTGTAGATTTGATCTGGGACACTCCCCCCAGTCCCATCTCTACCTCATTCTACCCAATAGACTCCTTCTGCACTTTAGTCATTTTTAATTTAATTGCATTTTTTAAACAGTTTGGTCTAACATTGCTGCATACTCGTGTACTAGCTTGCACTGCATTTGAATTGTTTTTACTGCTGTTTTAGCTATTTTTCTACGTGTATATGTGTGTGTGTGTGTGTGTGTGTGTGTATATATATATATATATATATATATATGTGTATATATATATATATATATATATATATATATATATATATATATATATGTGTGTGTATATATATCTATATATATCTATATATATCTATATATATATATATATATATATATATACACACATACATATATATACACACACACATCTTTCTTGTAACTAGTGTAGTCCAGATTCAGATTTGCTATATCCAGGACTGTATGTAAGCTGAGCCCCCCCGAGCTTTCTGTGTTGGAAGAAAACTGCCTAGCTTATCAGTGGTAGTGGTAAGCACTAGGTAACCTATATACCACATAAGGAGTGGTTCTGGCGCAGAAATTGTAGTTATTGGCCGTTTGGGCAGTTTTTCCATCTCTCTCAACTTTCTGATTTAAAAGCTCACATTTGCACTTGTTTCCCCCTTTCCTGTAACTAGTTTAGTCCAGATACAGATTCTTAGTTTTAGCACTTGAATTTGCTTATTCGTGATCAGCACTTCAGAACTTGTAAGCACTAAATAACCTACTAATTACTACAGCACTCAACCTTCCTCATTAACTAGAGGAAAACAGTTTTGGTACTTTCCTTGCTTAGAGAAAAACAGCTCTTGTACTCACTTTCCTCACTTATCTAGAGGAAAATAGTTTTTTTCTTCAGGTATGTTCAAGGGTCAGCTCCCAGTGTTCTCTCCTGTATCTGATGAATCTGGGCATCTTGGGGCAATGTAGAAATTGCCTCATGTACACAGACAACCCTCTACTCCTACCACCCAACACTACAACCTGTGAGAGATGCACTTATCTATCCAAACTAGAGGTAAAGCGCTCTCCAATCAAGACTGAACTGAACAGTCAAGAGGAGAAGGTTAACACTTGCATCACACTCATCACAGTCTCACTAAATCTACACCACCAAAATCCACACAAACACAAAAACATTCACGGAGGCTCTCTGTCTGCTCAAGGAAGAGACCTCTAAAGCAGAAATGCAAGCAACCTGCACCACCAACACAACCCAAATGATACATAGCCCGCAGAATGTGTGCCACTCAGCCACAGCCAATAAAGCAAAACAACGTACCCAACACACTTGTCATTGGTGACTCTATAGTCAGGCACACTGATGTCCCACTCACCAGGCTAAACAAGGTTACTGTCAGCTGCCTGTGTGGTGCCTGGATCCGGCACATAACCCACACACTCTGGGCACTCCACAACAAGTGCAGATATGACTCTGTCATTGGCCATGTTGGTGTGACCGACCTGAGGTGTAACTCCCTGGACTATATGAAGAGACATGGAAGAGTTCTCCTATCTTGTAGCCCAGGCAGTTATGACCCTAGCCCTGAGTAGCATTCTGCCATCACCCAAAATGATGCTGCAATACAAGGACAAAATGATTGACTTCAACAATTAGCTAAGCTTTTGGTGCCATTCTAAAGGGATCCAGTATCAGTCTGCCTGGGATGACATGGTCGACAGACCATGATGCTTTGCCAGAGATGGTCTGCACCTGTCACCCCTGGGATTCCGAATACTGGTTAAGGTTCTTGCCGCCCCTATAGTGCCTTTTTTAGGCAAGGTTCAAATGACAAATTCACCACCATAACGGGAACAAACTGAGGGTGAGGCTACTCAATGCTAGTCTAAATCGCAAAATGAAGTCACTGAAGGCACACCTTAAAATGGAGAACATTGATATCTGTGCAGTGACTGAGACCTGGTTCAAGGCTCCAGAGAGCACACCTGCACTACCAGGCTATAATTCATACCACAATTTTCGGCCATGTAACCTGGACCGGAACACCGAAGGAGGGGAGGTGTTCATATTCATTAAGGATATCCACACCTCCAGGCTAGTTGCTCATCGTAATGCAGCCGAGGTTATCCAAGTGCAACTAACTCTGGACAAAATTGCAATCCAAGTTGTAGCTTGCTACAGATCACCCACAATGCCCCAGGATTCCCACTCTTTTCTTGATGTACTGGAAAATATTAGGGTTCAACCAAACACCCTAATGGTCGATTTTTAACTACCCTGCCATTAACTTGGAAAACTATGGCTCACTGTTTTATACTATTTAATAACCTAGTAGAACAAAGTTGTAGTTTGTAAAAGCACTCCTACCTAGACTGTGTTAACCTACTTGGAACTCTACCTTACTTTTTGGTTTAACTATGCCTTGTGACTGTGTGATGGTGACTCTAGACTTGGATATTGTAGTCTTACTATATGTCTGAAATTTCAGTAATGAATGCTTATAAGCGTGTTGGAACGGAAATGCTGTGTTACTACCCAATTATATGCAAATGACTTTCTTACGCTTCATTCCTTTTTTTTCTCATTTCCCCACCATTTCTAGGTTTCAAATCATCTATGTTGTACTAAGGTTTTGATACCTCTACCTCCCTGGTGAAAAGGACCCCTGCAAAATATTCTAACCATCTCTTCATATAGAAAGAAACTTGCCCGGTTTAGGAACCCCGCTACCAAGGAGGCAAAGTATGTGTTATCTTAACCTAGCGGTAAAGCTGAACACTGGCTTAAGAACTTGTGTATTCATTGAGGCGCACTACCTAGCCAGGATACCCAGCAACCAAACCTCCTCTCTACCCCTTAATATATACTTTCTCTACTCCTTGGATTATCTCCCGTAATTGTTCACGGAACCTTGTAATACTTTTACCTTCCATCTCTGTACTCTAGTTTTGGTTGCTATACAGTTTGTGGCCACTAGGTGGCACCCTGAACTAGGCTATTTCTTAGTACATCTACCTTTTCTCCCCAGAATTGAACCTAAAGATCAGACCCTAATCAAAGGAACTTTTTTTCCTGCCTTTTCTTTACCACTCTTATCTGCTACTTTTCACTGTAATTGCACTCTGCTACCTCTCACCATCATGACCACTGTATCCTTCCCTCCTTACTTGCCTGTACCAACTGAAAGTACCTCGGTAGTCTGTGCTTACAAATTATTATTGCTGACATTTCTTCAGTTACGTGTCCTCACCCGCTCCGTTCGCCCTTCGGGCTCACTTCGCTCCCCTACCCCCAATTCCCACCCACCCCCAGTGTAGCTAACTTTATACTTGTTACCACACCCCCTATCCTCATCAACTTATCACCTGCCACTGGTGCCCCTTTCAGAACCCACCACTGTCAACCTCAAACTAGGCTGGTTAGAACTGCAGAACCACCTACTTTATCAACAATACACCATCACCCAAAAGATACTTTACCTACCCCAAGAATACCCCAATCCTCACTAATCTGATTACCCTGTATAAAAATCTGCCAACACTAAGCTCAGCTAATAAGCTTCTAGTTTCCACTATTAAATCAAACCAGGCAAGGGGACTCGCAATTCACTAACATAGTGGGAAAAACCTGGAACCTGCTTCCAAGGGATCTCGCATCTTCCACACTGCTTTTCAAAAAATACCGTAAAGAATACCTTAATACACATTGGCTGTGTCCCTGCCCTAACCCTGACTAATCTCAATCCCCATCTTACTCTCCTTAGACTTCTCTGCTCTGTTCTATTACATTTATCTGTGTTAAACAGTAACCGAACGTCTATCTAGTATTTAACAATTTCCTTCTTAGTACTCAGAGTATTCTTACTGTAAATATACCATCCTCCACTGTACTAGATATAAATTATAATGTCTACATCTGTAAACGAGGCTTTAAAAATATATATTTAACTTTATATTCTGTTTATTTGCATGTAATATTATGTCATGTCACTGCCTATGCTTGGAGGCTTTTCTCCCCGGGCCTCTACTGAAAATGGACATATATCCAGTTAGACTAGCCCGGTCAAAAAATGTAAAATAAAAAAAATAAAATAAACTACTCATGTACCAACTCCTTCACTCAATGCTTTCTGGAATTCATAAACTCCAATGCCGTGGATCAACTTAACCACACCCCCACCAGGGGCAACAGTATCCTAGATCTAGTCATTACCAACACGATTGACCAGTGTCCCTCACCTGAAGTCGACACTTGATTGGTCCGATCCAACCATAAGTTAATTACCCTAGATATCCACATCCTGCCCCCACCCCCCCCCCATTAAGGAAACTATGGTAAAAAATTTCTCCAAAGCCAACTTCATGCTTAAGACAGAAGTGGTGAACTTCATGACACCCATGCAGATGGACAATACAGTTATGACTACTGAATCCTACACAATTGCACTTTATAAGCACTTACATGAGTGCATGGATCGTGCTATCCCAAACAGAACCAAGAAGCTATCCTCCAAAAAAATAGCCAATCTGGTTGACCCCTGCCATAAACAAACTGTACAACAGAAGGAAGAGACTGTTGCAAAAGAGTAAAATCCCATGAGTGGAGGAGCTCCCTGGTCAGCCTCAGTAAGGAGCTGCTATCCCTGATAAAATCCTGTAAAGCTAGTTACGAAAACAAAATCGCCACTGATTCTAAAGACCACACCACAAAGCATTCTAGAGCTGCCAAGAATCTCAATAGCAGCACTCAGCTCTGCTCAGAGTTGCAGCACAATGGCACTAAATGTACAGACCCAACTGATATTGCAAACATCCTGGCAGATGGGTTCAGTGCTAACTTTACCCTCCTCTCACCCCCTAAAGAGCCCATCTCTATACCAGAAGAATGCAAAGTTCCTGTAATCACGGCTGCATAAGTAAAAGCCACACTCCAAAGCCAAGAACACAGCATCCATGGGACCAGACAACATCCCAGTTCGTGTTCTACACTAATTACAGAACAAACTGGCACCCCACCTAAGTACCATGTTCAATCATAGCCTCACCTCAGGCTTTGTGCCTGCTGAATGGCGCACGACAGCTACCCCTCTGCACAAGGGGGGAGCCACCACGGACCCTGGGAACTACCGCCCCATTAGCCAGACTAGCCTGGTCTGCAAGGCCATGGAATGTATCATCATGGAACTGATAAACAGACGCTGGTAATCTCCAAACTCTGGACCCCACACAGTTCGGGTTTGTAAAAGGCAGATCATGTCTCCTAAACCTGATGGACTACTTTGAAGCAATCACCAAAGCCGTAGACAACGGTAAGGTGGTTCACACAGCCCATCTAGATCTTGCCAAGGCTTTCAACACCATCTCCCCACTCTGGAGTTAGTTATAGATAAATTCACTAAACTAGGTATAAATTCCTATGTCACAAGATTGGTTGCCAACTGGCTCGCTGACAGAACCCACACTGTGAAAGTAGCAGACTCCAAATCCGACTTCAGACAAGTGGAGTACCACAGCGTTCAGTCCTGGGTCCTCTCCTGTTCGGTATCTACTTCTCTGAAGTACAGGCTAACACAGGTATTTGGCTAATGGAGTTCGCAGATGACTGCAAACTAGGAGCCATAATTGAAACTAACAATGTGGACATCCTACAAAAGGGCCTCATTGAGACAGATGACTGGTGTCAAAGTCATGGCCTCAAGCTCAGTGCCAAAAAGTGCACTGTCATCCCCTTTGGTAAAAACACTGTACCCATGAACTACAACATAGGCGGTAGTATACTTAACACCAAAAGTGTGATGAGACCTTTGGACACAGGTGGACAGTAGTCTCTCCTTTGATCATATCACCACAGTAGTCAGGAAATCCTTCTATGTGGCACACCTCATCGCAAAAGGTTTCTCATCCAGAAAGAGGTCACTGTTCCAGTTTACTCATCAGACCCATTATAGAGAACACCCCTTTTGGTATGTACCTCACAAGACATCTACAACAACTGGAAAGGCCGCAGAAGTACCTCACAAAGAGGATTCCTGGCCTCAGATACCCTACGCAGACTGTCTCAAAACACTCCAGCTTTACTCCGTCGCATATCGCCTACTCAGAGGTGATCTCTGCCTAACATACAAAGCTATGTCAAACCCAGAGCTGTTGGACATGCTCCACTTAAAGAAATCCCAATCCCTCTGAGCTACATGCTCTAGGGATATAAACCTTGTCACCACAATAAACAGAACATGCTGGAGGGATAGATTCCTGTCCCAGAGACTTCCCATACTCTGGAATAAACTACCTATCTTTGTCAAACAGAGCTCCTCATTAGCACTCAAGAAAAATCTTGATTGGATGGGTAATAGGAAATTCACCCCAGGGATCACTTCTGTGGTTCTGCTTGACAGGGGCACAGAAAAATAATTTTCTTGGGTGGCGAAAGCTAGTTTTCCTTTTTGGCTAGGCTTGTATAGGCTCCAGGGCCGATAGCCTAGTACCTACCTATGAACCTATTTGTAAAAAGATTTCTTCACTGGGATACACCATCAACGTAAAGAAATCACAACTGGTGCTCAGCCAACAAATTGTATTCCTGGGAGTAAGCTTGAACACAACTTCCCAGATGGCATTCCTCCCTCCAGAAAAGCAGGTTAATTTGACTGTATCAAACTACTGGCCACCAAAACCCAGCTATCTGCAAGGGAAATACTGCAAGCCCTAGGGATCATAGCCTCTTGCATTCTAATTCCATATGCAAGAATGCATGCAAGAAAACTTCAATGGTACTTAAGTCTCTGGTGTCGTCATTCTTAGGACCTGGAAACAGTGATTCCTATCATACCTTGTCTAAGGGCAGAGTTCCTTTGGTGGGCAGAGGCATGCAACCACAGCAACGGACTTCCTTTCACTCCACCTTGCTGCCCAAACCCTGACAACAGACTAATCAGACTGCATGGGGGGCTGACATGGCAGGCAAATGGAGCCCAGAACAAATTCCCCTGCATGTCGATCCAAAAGCGACGCTAGCTTGTACAGAATGCTTTGTCGGCCTTCAAATACGTTATCCTTCCAGGACAGCTCCTGATAGACAACACCAAAGTTGTGGTACATAAGCAGGGGGAACTCATTCTTACACACTCTGCAGGTTGACCATGGTCCTGTGGAACACAGCCTTCAGTAGCCAAGTGCACCTACAAGCTCAATTCCTGCCAGGCAAGCAAAATTCACTGGCAGACTTGCGCAGAAATCTACTGGACCGTCTCGAGTGGAAACTGGAACCCACCTTTTTCAAACTTCTAACCCAGAGGCAGGGAACACCAGAGATGGACCCTTTTGCCTCCCCCAAAACCACCAA
The DNA here is from genome assembly GCF_019279795.1 of Protopterus annectens. Classification (NCBI taxonomy): domain Eukaryota; kingdom Metazoa; phylum Chordata; order Ceratodontiformes; family Protopteridae; genus Protopterus; species Protopterus annectens. The sequence continues at coordinate 596,610,740 of NC_056741.1, read as the reverse complement.
TTGAGCAAATTTTGCACCAGGAGCCCTCAGCAGAGACTGGAGGGTGGATGGCCCTATCCTTTAAATGGGAAAAGCTCTCAATTTACGCCTTTCCACATCTGCCCCTTCTCTCAAAAGTAGTACTCAAGATCAAACGGGACAGGCCAAGGGCAATCCTTGCACCAAACAGGCCACGGCAGCACTGGTACCCACTCCTATGCAGTTTGACAGCAGTGCCACCCTGGCATCTACATCAGACAGCTTTCCTGCTGTCTCAGCATGAGGGACAGATTTTGCATCCACAGCTGCAAACCCTAAACCTTGCAGCCTGGCTTATCCCCTGAATATACCACCAGCATCCCTCAGCAAACGGGTGCTGGATGTCATCCTTGAGGCCAGAAGGCCTAGTACTAGGAAATACTATGAAAAATGGAAAAGATATTGTGCTTGGAGTCTGTCTCAAGGAAAGGACACATCTGTCCCCCACCTTACCTCAAATCCTTTTACTTAGCAGAGCTGCTCCAGAGGCCTATTCTCATCCATTAAAATTCATGCCTCTGCCATCCCAGCTCATTATAATACTGAGCCACCTCTTTTCTCACCCTTTCATCAGACAGTTCCTGAGAGGAGCTAAGAATTTAAGGCTCCCCTTGGAGAGCTCCCTCTTGTGCCTGGGACCTTAACTTTGTACTGGAGAAGCTCACACTTCCCACTTTTGCACCTGCTGCCTCAGCAGAGTTGATTCTTCTCTTGGAAAACAGCCTTACTTCTAGCTATTACTTCAGCAAGAAGAGTGTCTGAGTTACAGGCACTAAAGACAGTGGAGCCCTTCATTATTTTCCATGCTGACAGGGTTTCGCTCAGGACTAACACATCCTTTATGCCCAAGGTGATATCCAGTGTGGCTTTAAACCAATCTATCCATTTGCCAACTTTTCCCTAATCCTCAGAATGAAGGGGAAAGGATCCTGCACTCTTTGGATGTGCACAGACAGCTCAGGCTCTACCTTGACACGACTAAGCCTTTCAGAAAATCTGATCAGCTGCTAGTCAGCTTTGCTACAGGGGCAGAGGGCAGGGCCATTTTGAAGCAAACCATTTCTAGATGGATAGCACACTGCATCCATTTCTGCTACAAGCACCATGGAAAAAATACCCCACAGGGGATCAGAACTCCTTCCACTAGAGCTACTTCAGCCTCTGCAGCATTTCTCAGGGGAATCACTGCCAGGGACATGCTGGAAGCTGCAATTTGGAGTTCCGTACACACCTTCACCAAGCATTGCCACTTGCCTATTTTTTCTAAATCCAGAGTTGGATTTGCTACAGCAGTCTTACAAGGCCTGCTAGCTAGCCCTAATGACTTGACTGCCTCCACCCTTTCTCAGCTTTGGGAGTTAACCCGTGTGTGACTGCATCAGTGAAACGTGAAGAACATAGTTCAGTTGTGTACACTTACCATAAATGTAAATGTTAGAGTGGTATTCACTGTTGCAGTCCTGATTTCCCTCCCTCCAGCCACCTGGCTTTCTCTACTTTCTACCTATACTTTTTATGGCCATCTTTTATGGCAGGGGTATTTACTTTTTACTGGAGGTGTTCCACACCATGTAATAGCTTCGTATGCGGAGGGGCTGCTGACATCTGGGGCAAGAAAAACTGATGTAATGACGTCTGCTGCATGTTTTATACCCTGACGACCTGACGTCATGGAAGAGACGACAGCATCAGACGCAGAAATCCCATGACTCTGGTATTCGGGCCAACTGAGGCCTTACCAAGTGTGATGACTGCAACAGTGAATACTCTCTAACATTTACGGTAAGTGTACACAACTGTACTTTGTTGGTTCACCAAACCATTGCAGATAAGTGCCTCATTGGGGTTCTTTTATTTTGCTTGTGGGGTTTCATGTCCACTAAGAAAGGTAAATGCCAGTGTTGGAGATTGATTCCCCATAAAGCCACCCCATGGACAGTGTCTCTGCCTTGACGCCTCGCACGACCATACATCTTGTTCTAATGGTCAGGCTATTTTGGCACCTTGTCTTGAAAACCATCTTATGCTTCTTGTGAAGGACACAATAGGGAGAACTTCTGCTCTGAGTGGCAGCTGTCAGTGAAGGCGGCCAAGGAGTCTGTGCCATAATCATGTGCTGTTCAGCGTCCACTTGACATCTCTCCCAAGGCGAGTGAAATCTCCGAGGTTTGGCACGTATTCAGTGGATTCCTCTGCTACGAACAGGTTGTAAACTGTGGGGATCTGACTTTAAACATGTCTGAAGAGCCATTGCAGATATCTGCTTCTGATGTTCAGGGGTAACCATGGCTGATTATATTTGTGGGTGTCAGGGGTGTTTCTCAAATATTAGAGATGAAGTACCTGCTACCTTAATTGAATACTGTCCTGGGTCAGAGCCTTCCAGGTTTTATATGACTGATTTCCCTTTGAAAAAGCAAGAAAAAAATATTGCTCCTGTTAAGGATCCACAGAGTGAGTGGCATCCCTTCACTCATGGCTTTAGTGCTTTCTTGTTGTTGAAACCTTTTCTGGGAGTTTTTTCCAAGCCCCTCTTGGTCCTCTACACCACTAAAGATGCAGGGAACAGGATTTCTGAAGAGCTGGTTTTGGATGAGGAATCCCTTGCTTACTGTTCTGATTCCATCTCCTTTGGATTATGGATTAGTGAAAGAAGTCTACCAGTCCTGATACTCCCTTTGAAGAGATTTCTTTTGGGAACACAATCTCCAGGACAATGGAATTTTTTAAATGGGATTGTGCTCTGGTTTCTAAGGTACAGAAAAGGTATGACTTGCTGCAGATTGTTTCTCCTTTGCTTTCAATTGTTTGGTTTGACTGGTTTGTTAGATGTATTTTCCAGTGCTTCTAATGCTCCAGACTTTCAGCCCCTTGCTGTCAAGAAACCTGTTAGATTATGTAAGGGTGCCTGACTAAATTTTTGTACATGTCTTCCTGTGGAGGTGTGTGTAGCTTCTGACAAGCCCAGTCAATTGCTTCCTTTTTCCCAAGTTGTTGCTCTCTAATAGAACCATGGGGAAGGGTAGGGTAAGCAAAAAGGTTTATACCTCTGCTACTTTGGCTATTTTGGGCTGTTAATTCGGACCCATATATTCAGGTATCTATTGGTTTTCCTATCCCAGGCCTGTCAGGTTATTTTTGATCTTCCAGATTATGATGGAAAATTTGTGCCTTTTCCCTATTACGGACTTTCTCCCAGGTCACTTGTCATTCCATCAAGAGTAGTTATGATTCAGCAGATTCTTCTAGGGTTGCTGCTTTTTGGTCAGTAATGAGGTATCCTTGGCTTTGGTTTCACCATTTGCCTGATGATATGGGTAAGATAATGGCTACCCCTCTTGATGATAAACACTTGTTTGGGGAAGCTGCTGCTGTGTTCAAGTCCCTTCAGGATAAGGGTAAACCTTTACCGGAGCTGGAACATGTTTGTTTTTCCTGTAAATAAATTTCAGTGAAGCTACTCCAAAAGCCAGCCGTTATTTGCAGGCAGTCTTGCTGTTAAGTGTAAAAGGGTGGCAAGTGGGCTTCTCTTGCGAAGGAGACTTCTGTGCCTTTGAAGTCTCCTTTTCAGGTAAAGCAGCTTACCCCCCCTCCCCATGATTCCTGTTCTTTCCATTATCCGCCAGGTTTTTCATGGTCTAGAAATCTCTTACCCCTTTTTATGGGAATTCTTTGGCTCCCTCAGGAGCAACTGTCATTCTTTCCAGAGATATTTCAGGGTCTTTTTACTCTGAGTACTATTCAAGAGGTAACTGTTTCGGAGGGCAAAGGATTTTTTCTCCATAATGGATGTTCATCGTGCATACAACTGCAGTAATCACATGGGTTCTCTGCCGTCAGGCGGGTCCTCGGTCGGCCGAATTCCAAAGTCTTGGTCCGGCGTCTGTTGTCCCCTCTTCCCTGACATCAGTGCGACAGGGGTATACAAGTTACAGCCGACGCCATATTCTTCAGTCTTTTTTGCCGCGCGGTGCCCGAAGCAGAAGCAGTTCGCAAGTGCCGGTCGGCCAGCTCCTGAATTTATGAAAAATTGGAAACCGAAGTAGTCTTTAAAGCTAAGTACCCCGTTGGGGAAACTTTTCTTGCCTCAGACCGATGTCAGACAAAGTTAACAATTGTATTTCTTGTGGGAAGCAAATACCGCATAAGAATTTCCATTCCCTTTGCATACCTTGTTTAGGCCCAGACCACGATGTCTTGGGCTGTTGCTTCTGTGCGACTTTCAATAAACGCACTATTAAGCGTCGGGTGGAGTTCGCCCAACATTATTTTGGTAAAGCCTTTGATTATAAAATGTCGTCGGATACTCCGACTACCATTTTATCCAAAAAACGCAAGGATAAAGACCGACATGCGAGGCCCGCGATCTCCACCGACACCACACCAAAGCCGGCTACACGAGGTCCGGTTCTCAGCGAGACGCCTATGCAGTCCCTGACTACCGACGACACTTCCTTGGCGGTGTCTTCTGTACCTGAGACCGCTGGTACCTCAGCCCTTACTCAGACTTCAACCACCGAAACCACAGTGGGTGTTGAGCCTCCTAGTGTGTGGATAGGTCCACTTCCACCCAGGGTGTATTTAGGCCCTCTTCCTTTTCTATTAAGGCCTTCACTAAGTCAAAATCAGCCATGCATCCCAAGAGGCCTGTTGCACAGGGCCCATCCCCATGTGCCATGCCTAAAAAGCAGATGCTTAAAATGGCTGAGGATTTAATTTCCTATATCAGGGGTTTCCAACCCCTTCCAGACAAGAGACCCAGAGTGGAGGAAGACTCTCCCTCTTCTGAACAGGGCTCCATTTTCTCAACATTCTGATGTGGAGGAACACTCGTACTCCCCTTATGAAAATTCTGATGCACAACAGTCCATTCCTTCTGTATCTCCTCCAGAGGATTTCTCTTTTGGGGAAACCTTGCACTCCTTGAGGGAGCACTTCCATTGGGAAGGCCAAGACTTTTCTGATTCCAAGAAAAGGCTTAGGGAATTTCTTTTACCTCAACACAGACCTCTGGCTATACCTCCTGTCCTGGACATACTTGATTATGTTTACTCGGAGGCTTGTCTTAATCCGGATTCCCTGCCTCCTGCACCAGTCAAACCTGATAGGTACTACAGAGTCCCTAACTCTCACCAATTTCTTTTCAAAAGTCGTAATGCTGACCCTGAAACCATTTCTCAAGGCCCCAAGGGAATGAAGGCCTCTACTGCCAAGAACCCACTACCTTCTGAAAGAGAATCTAGATCCTTAGAAAGGTGGGGGAAAAAGGTATACACCTCGGCCACCCTAGCCATGAGGGCCTTAAATTGTCAGTTCCATATGCTTAAATATCAGCAGTTTCTGTTACCACAATTAAGAAACAAAATTTCTCCACCTGAACTACCAGATTTGAAGGAATTGTATGATATGATACATAGTGCAGAACAAGTGGGTAAACGCACCTTACAATGTGGTTATGATGCCTTAGAGGCCTCAAGTAGAGCTGCTGCTACAGGAGCAGTCATTCGTAGACATGCCTGGCTTAGGGAACAAAGTTTGCCTGATCATGTTAAAGCTAAGCTATTAGATGCTCCTTTACAAAAGGATGTGCTATTTGGTACTAATGCTGAGGAGATACTACGGAAAATGGAAGAAAATGCTAAATCTATGCAAACTGTGAAGGCTTTTCTGCAGGTACAGCCACCTCGTTTTAGCAGAAATTGGCCTTCAAAGAACTGGTCCTTTCCAGCCACTGACTTGCTCCAAAGAGGTAGATACAGGCGCTCAAGGGGCAGAGGGCAAGCTCAAGGATCATAGAGGCAGACAATGGCAATCTCAAGCACCAAGAGGTGGCGAAGACAGTGCACAACAATATAGAAAGCAAACACAATGACTTCCTCCTTTTAATGCCAAGCAAATCTCAGCTGGCAGCTCCCTTGGAAGGAAAGCTGGCACTATTTTCAAGAAATTGGCAGATTATCACAACAGACAAATGGATCCTGGACATAATAAACAGAGGCTACAGATTTCATTTTCACACTCTTCCAAAAATGAGGCATGCCAAACCTGCCACACAATCAAAGGGCAGAGGCACAAATACAAATTACCAAACTCATGGATATGAAAGCCATTCAAGAGGTTCCTGCTCACGAACAAGGTCAAGGTTTTTATTCCAGACTTTTCCTGGTACCAAGAAAAGGAACCGACTGGAGACCCATTTTGTACTTATCCATCCTAAATACATTTCTACTGCATGTCCCAATCCGACAAAGCTGCAAGAAGATACCTTAGATTTCTTTCAGGTTCAATCCACTATCAATTCTCTGCATTGCCCTTTGGCTTATCTACTGCGCCCAGAGTATTCACGAAATGCCTGGCATCAGTAATTGCCTACTGCAGACCAAGGGATACAAATTTACCCTTATTTGGACGACTGCCTGATCCAAGCAGACAGTAAGCACACTCTTCTGGAACATCTGGCTTATGCAACACGGTTACTGAATTCTCTGGGATACACAATCAGAGAATTCCAGGCTGTCACCATCTCAGAAAATAACTTTCCTGGGTGCCAACTTGGATAAACACCCAGATGGCCTATCTTACGCCAGAAAAACAAGGGCAACTAACTCAGTACTTCAAAACACTAGCAAATTGTACCAGGCTTACTGCAAGGAAAATCCTGCAGGCTCTGGGCTTCATGGCATCTAGCATTCTTTTAATCCCATGTGCAAAGTTGCATATGAGAAAACTTCAATGGTACCTAAAAAACCTATGGTCTCAACACAGCCACAAGTTGGAAACAATAATACCAATAATTCCATGTTTGCAAAAGGAATTTCTATGGTGGGCCCAAGCATGTCAAGTAAACACAGGTCTCCGATTCTGCAAGCCTCAAGCAAATCAAGTCATCACAACAGACGCCTCAGATTACGCCTGGGGGGCACACATGACAGGCAGGTGCATTCAGGGCAAATGGTCCCAAAAGGAAAAGCACCTTCACATAAATCAAAAAGAAATGCTAGCAGTGATAAATGCAATTACAGCATTCAAGGACCTCCTGCAGCCAGGACAATTATTGATAAGAACAGACAACACCACAGTAATGTGGTACATAAACAAACAAGGAGGAAATCATTCATATCCCCTGTGCAGGCTAGCCATGACACTTTGGAACTTGGCTCTGGAATGGCAAATCGAACTTCAAGCACAGTACTTGCCAGGTTTGGAAAACACGCTGGCAGACAACCTAAGCAGAAATATGACAGATCCACACAAATGGAAGCTACATCCACAGGTGTTTACAAAGATAATCCAAGCATGGGGAAGGCCAGACATAGATCTCTCTGCCTCCCACAGGAACCATCAATTGGAAAAGTTTTGTTCCAGGACTTTTCATCCACAGGTATGGAGGGTGGACGCCCTTTCATTCAGTTGGACAGCATGGACAGTGTACGCTTTCCCACCTCTGCCCCTTCTATCCAAGGTACTCTTGAAAGCAAGAGCAGACAGACCGAAGATGATACTGATTGCTCCAGACTGGCCAAGGCAGCACTGGTACCCACTCCTAAGGAGCCTAACACATACTCCTCCTTGGCCTCTACCTCTACTGCCTCTTCTACTGACTCAGCACAGCTACAAAACTCTTCAGTCAGCTAAAAACGCTCAGTCTTGCTGCATGGAAAATTCCTTAACACCACAGCAGCCCCTACTCTCCAAAGAGGTGCAGGATGTCATTCTGGAGGCCAGAAGGCCATCTACTAGGAGGACTTACTCCGCAAAATGGAAACGGTTTTGCTCATGGAATGAGAAGAGGCCAGGACCCTAGAAAACTGAATCTGCCTCCGGTATTACAGTATCTAGCTGAGCTGCTGAACAGTGGACTTTCATTCTCCTCCATAAAAATCCATGCCTCAGCCATTTCTGCAGAATTCAACACGGATCCACCGTTATTCTCTCATCCACTTTTAAGGCAATTCCTCAGAGGGGCTAAGAATATAAGACCACCAAGGAAACAACCAGTGCCAGCCTGGGATCTTAGTTTCATCCTAGAAAAATTAACATTGCCTCCCTTTGAACCAGCTGCCTCAACAGATTTGCAATACTTGTCCTGGAAAACTGCTTTCCTTCTGGCCATTACCTCAGCTCGTAGGGTCTCGGAACTTCAAGCTCTCATGGCTGTGCAGCCCTTTCTTATCTTCCATCAGGACAGGGTTTCCCTTCGTACCAACCCATCATTTATGCCTAAAGTGGTATCCAAGGTAGTTTTAAAATCAAGGAGGACATTCTTGAAAGCAAAGAGTTATGGTGACAGGTTAGTCTGGAAGCAGGAAGGGAACCGGGCTTAAACTACTTTTTATCCATGGTGTCATTATTAAAATTGAAAGCAAACAATTTAATGTAATAATTACAAGTAAACACTAGAGGGAGCCAGGCACCAAAGCAATGAAATGCTGTTAACATGAATGTATTTTTGTATTTACATTGATGAAATGGTTTTATTTTTTTTATTCATTTTTCAAATTCAATGAAAGTCTTTTTAAACTAATGTGTTTTAATGTATTTATTAGACTAAAAAGATTTTATATATTCATTTACATATTGATGAATATTTTTAGGAAAAACTTTATTTCAGATAGGTAAAGGTATATAAGCACTACGGCACTTTTTTCATATATTCAATTAATGAATATTCATGAATCCTCACACAGAAGTTGATTTGTTTATTTTAAATGAAATTGAGGGTTTTCATTGGATTGGTTTGAATTAACTTGGTAAAAGTATATAATTGATTTATTTGACATTCGATTTTATCTGAAGTCCTGTTTGGACGAAAACGCAGATTGAGTGGAAACCGCATTTGTCGATTTTCTCTGTCAATAAAACTAGTGGAATTATCCAGTTTGGAGGAGTATTTCTTGGTCAAAGGCACTGTTTTCTTGGTTTTTTAGCTTTAAATCAAGCCATACACTTACCTACCTTTTACCGCAATCCTCAAAACAAAGGGGAAAGGCTCCTACATTCCTTAGACATCCATAGGCAACTTCGTTACTATTTGGACAGAACAAAGCCTTTCAGGAAATCAGAACTTTTTGTGTCTTATGCTGTAGGAGCTCAAGGGAAGCCTTTTACCAAACAGACAATCTCTAAATGGATAGGCCACTGCATACGTTTTTGTTACTCCCATCATGGGAAATCTTTCCCTGCAGGCATCAGACCACACTCCACCAGGGCCACAGCTACCTCCACAGCCTTTCTCAGAGGAGTTCCTACCAAAGATATCTTCGAGGCAGCCACTTGGAGTTCTGTACATACCTTCACTCGACACTACCACCTGCCTTTATACTCCAAAACTAGAGCATGCTTTGCTACTGCTGTATTGCAGGGCATTCTGGCTCATCCCAGTTCTACCTAGTGCCTACCACCCTGTGCGTAGCTTTGGGATTCTTTCCATATGTGATTACTGCAGCTGTATGCACGATGAACATAGTACAGTTTTGTACCTACCATAAATGTAGATGTTCAAGTGCTAATACAGCTGCAGTACAGGTTTCCCTCCCTCCTTCCCCTCTAGGTATAGGACTAGTGGCTGACCCCTCCACATAAAACCTATTTTGGGTTAGCCTCCTTGGGTGTATTTGCTTGCTACTACTATTTTTTGATAACATTGCATTGCTTGTAGATATTTATATATATATATATATATATATATATATATATATATATATATATATATATATATATATAAAATTTATCTATTGCCTTCCTTTGGGGGCACCTGACATCTGGGGCAAGAAAAGACTGAAGAATATGGCGTCTGCTGTAACTTATATACCCCTGTCGCACTGACGTCAGGGAAGAGGGGACAACAACCGACGCTGGACCAAGACTTTGGAATTTGGCCGACCGAGGACCCGCCTGACGGCAGAGAACCCATATATGATTACTGCAGCTGTATTAGCACTCGAACATCTACATTTATGGTAGGTACAAAACTGTACTTTCTAGTGCCTATTAGAGTACGTTAAGACCAATTCTAGACCTCTCAACACTTCTCTGAAGGTGCCCTCCTTTCGCATGTCCCTTCAGACTGTTCCCTTTTTGTTTTCTTAGGTTTATGTGGTGTCTCTGAATCTCATAGATGCTTATCTCCATATTCCACTTCTTTCCCTTTTCAGGAAGTTTTTTGCATTTCTCCTGTTTCTTGGCATTTTCAGTTCTCTGCTTTGCCCTTTTGCTTTTCAGCTGCCCCAAAAATCTTCGCCTCACTCTTTTAATTGCTTTTTGCACGATTCAGGGGATGCAGGTATTTATAGGATAACTTTCAGTTTCAGGCATCCTCTCCAGACATCCTTTTAAAGTCTTACATTTTGCCAATTCTTTTCTGCAAAGCCTAGGGTTCACAGTAAACTTTAAAAAGTCCTTTGACTCCTTCTCATGACCATGTTTCTCATGGCCATTTTTCTCTGTGGTGCAAGATCCAGACTGTACCTGTGCTGGCATCAATGCTTCCTCCCAAGGCCTTAACACCCATTACATTTTTCAAACTTTTCTTCCTCTGGCCTCTGTAACAGCCAGGGAATTTCTGACAGCTCTGGGGTTCATGGCCACCATTCCTATGCTCTTCTGGCCAGATTCCACATGAGAAAGTTTCACTGGTTTCTGACGTCATTTTGGCTTCAATATGTGCATCCCCTCAAATTTGTAGTAACTCTTCTGCCTTTTCAAGAAGGAACTTCATTGGTGAATCCAGCAGTTGTCTCTAAATCAAGGGCTCCCTTTCATCCCCCTCTTGCCGCTGAGCTGCTCACAGATGCTTCATATGTGGGATAGGGAGTAGATTTTGGCTCCCTAAAGGTGCAGTGCGTTTGGTTGCCTCTTCAACAGAAAGAGCACATTGGTGTCAAAGATGAAGCTTTTGGCTCTTTAGGCTTTGTAATCTCTCCTCCCTAGGACTTCTCAAGGTGTTTACAAGACAATACCGCAGTGATGTATGTGGTATGTAAACCAAAACGGGGTGGGGGTGGGGGGGGGTTCTTTGCCAGTTGGCGTTCCTGGTGTGTAGAGCTTGGCTATCCAGATTTAAGCGACTCTTCAGGAAGTTGTCATTTCCTTATGCCAGAATATGATGGCAGCCACACTGAACAGGTCCTTAACTCAATCCCCAAAATGGATGCTATTCACAGGGATGTGTTTCTGGACATTGTCCTCCAGTGGAGTACTCCTCAGATCTTTTTGCCTCCACTCTGAACAGACAGCTTCCTCTTTGTGCCAGCGTCCCAGGTCCTCCGGATTGGAAAGTGAACTCCCTATCTTTTTCTTGGAAGGGAATGTTTCTTTGCTTTCCCTCCCCTTCCCATCATTCCAAAAGTCCTGTTGAATTCAGCAGGATGCTCCCAAAATCATGTTGGCGACTCTCTTGGCAGAGACTGCATTGGTTCTCTCTTCTGCAGTTAGCTATGGGCATTCATCACAAGTTAGCTCACTGGGTGGACCTCTCGCGCAAGACAAGGATATGTCCTCCATCCCCACTTGTCCACTCTTCGACTGACACTGTGCGTGATGGGATTTTGATCCAACTTTTTTTTCAGAGGACATACTTGGGGTCCTGCAGTAGGCTATGAAACACAATACTAGGAATTCCTAGTTAACCACATGGAAGACGTTTTCCGTTTGGTGTCTTTCACGTAACCTGGATCCACTATTATGGATGTTCCTCTGGTGTTCTAATCTGTGTGAATTGCTCAGTGCTGGGTTGGCTTATTTAAGGCCCACTTATCCGCTATCTTAGTATGTCAGCCTTTATCTTCTCCTTTGGCTTCTACATTTGAAGCTAAACCATTCATTAAAAGCATTGTTTATATTAGGCTTCCAGGAAGGTTGTCACTCTTCCCTGGGATCTTAATTTTATTTTGGAAAAGTTGACTCAGGCTCCTTTTGAACCTTCAGCTTCCTGTACAAGATTGCTCTTGGAAGACTACTTTTGTTATCCCTTCTGCCAGATGGGTGTCTGAGCTTCAAGCCCTCATGGCTTGTCCTTCTCTTTTTTTATGTTTCATAAGGACATGGTGTTCTTGCATACTAATCTTCCTTTTATGCCCAGTGTGGTGAATGAGTTGTCCCTTCATCAGTCTATTCATTTGCCCACTTTTTCCTTCTCTGCTATCCACCAGTGAAGGTGCTGCACAGGTGCACACATTGGATGTGTTTAGACAGCTCTGATTTTATTTTTCATTTTGGGATAAGACTATGACTTAGGAAATCTTAAATCTGTTTCTCCTTTCATCCTTGTTTCTTTGGATCAGCTGTGTCCAAGCAGACTGTTTCTGTTTGGATCTCTTAAAGCTGTTTCTTTTTGTTCCTTTCATGGTAAGAGCTTTTCTATTCTGAGGCTTATTCTGCTAGAGTTGTGGCTTTTTTTTGAAGGGTTTGGATACTAACTCTATTTTTGAAGCAGCTACCTGGATTTCTTTGCCTACTTTTACCAAGTACTACAAGTTGGATGGAATATCTAGAGCTGGCTTTGCTAGAGCGGTCCTTCATGGCTGCTTAGAGAGCTGTGTTGGTCCTTCCTCATCCCTCTTTACTTCCTGAGCTTTTGCACTCTCCCTGTTGTAACGAGCACTGCAACAGTGAAATGGAAAGACCTGGTACAGTTTTGTAAAATCTTACCATAATGGTAGATGTCCTCTTCACTGTTGCAGTATTCATTTCCTCCACCCTCTGGTCCATTTCTCTTCTGGATGTACTGATTTCTTCTATTTCTTGGACTGGCGTTTCTAGTGTGGGGTTCTCAGTTTTGAGGATGGTATGTCTGGAAGTCACCTTTATGCCTTATGCTACATGAGCATACGTGTGACTTGGCATACCTAAAAGCAATCCTAAGGTTTTGGTATACTGAACAGAAGTCGGACCGCCCTTTGCAGGGGATCCCTATTGTATTGAATACTGCCACAGTAAAGAGGAGATCTACCATTATGGTAAGATTTTACACAACTGTACTATGTCCTTAGTGCCTCTCTTGATTTCCAAGGCTTTTTTAAAGGTATATATTTGTTGTCCTCTAGTATGGGATCCAGTTCATCCCTGGGATATGCCTTTGTTCAGGTTCTAACTGTCCTCCCCTTTTGAATTGACTCACTGGTTTGAATCTTCTCTTTGAAAACTTGCTTTTGATGACTATTATGTCTGCCAAAAGGGTTTCAGAATTGCAAGCGCTTAATTCTTACTCAGTTTTCCATAAGGTTAGGGTTTTTCTTTTGCGCAAACTTTCTTTTTACCTAAAGTAGCTTCCGAGAGTAACCTTCACAGCTCCATTCATCTGCCTGTTTCCCAGTTTTTTGCAGCAAAGGTGAATGCCTTTTGCATTGTTTGGATGTGCATAGGCAGCTACGATTTTATCTTGACTGCACCAAGTCATTCAGGAAATCTAGCCAGATGTTCGTGTTACCCTGCTGCAGTCATCACACTTGGGTTATCCTGTAGTCAGGCGGTCACAGTCTGCCGGAATTCCAAAGTCTTGGTCCGGCATCGGTTGCTGTCGCCTCTTCCCTGAAGTCAGTGCGCCAGTGGTAAATATAATGCAACCGACACCATTTTCTTCAGTCTTTCTTGCCGCGCGGTGCCCGAAGCATAAGCAGTTAGCAAGTGCTGGTCGGCTGACTCCTGAGATTTTCGAATTCAAATTTCAGACCGAAGTTTTCTATAAAGCTAAGTACCCCGTTGGGGAAAATTCTTGCCTCAGACCGATGTCAGAAAAAGGTAACAATTGTATTTCTTGTGGGAAGCAAGTACCTCATAAGGATTTTCATTCTTATTGCTTAGGCCCAGACCATGACGTCACTAGTCGTTTTTGTGCTAGGTTTAAAAAGTGTACTATTAAAAGGCGCTTTGATTTCGCACGACACTGCTTTGGTAGGAAATTTAACTACACCATGCCATCGGAGCAACAGACTACTGGCGTGCACAAAAAACGCAGGGATAAGGACAGACAGCCCAGACCCAAGCCAGATTCCGAGGCCTCGGCCGATCCAGTCTCCGGTCCTCAGTGAGGCTCCGATGCAGCCCCTGACTACCGCAGATCTGGAACCAGAGACCACTACGGAAATTTTGACTGTACCAGGCCGACGCAGCCTTATACTTCAGGCCCTTCCGACAACTTTGCTACAGAAGACGTCGGTGCTACAGAAACGCCATCTGTTTCTGAAGGCGTTTTCAGAATGACACCATTAAAACGTTCTCTAAGTCGAAGACCCCTTCTAAATCTAAAAGGACTGGACTTAAGTCTCCTGTTCAAGGCCCCATGCCTAACAAACAGATGCTCAAAAAGGCTGAAGATTTGATTTCTTTAATCAGGGTTTCCCAGCCCCCTCCTGACAAAAGGCCTAGACAAGAGGAAGATTATGCATCCTCTGAGCAAATGTCCATTTCTTCAGACTCCTCTGAGGACCAAGACTACTCCTTCTCTCCTTATGAAGATTCTGATGCTGAGGACTCTATTCCCTCAGCTTCTCCTCCTGAAGACTACTCCTTTGGGGTAACTTTGCACACTGAGGGAACATTTTCACTGGGAAGGTCAGGGCTACTCTGACTCAAAGAAAAGGCTCAGTTTCTTTTACTCCCCCAACACAGACCACTTGCCATCCCGCCAGTTTTGGATATTGTGGATGATGTCTATTTCGAATCCAGTTTCAACCCAGACTCTCTACCTCCTGCTCCGGCTAAGCCTGACAGATACTATAGAGTGCCTGATTCCCACAAATTTCTTTACAAAAGCCCTGTAGCTGACCCAGAGACCATTTCACAGGGTCCCAAGGGGGCTATGGCTTCTATGGCTAAAAACCCAGTACCTTCTGAGAGGGATTCCAGAGCACTAGACAGGTGGGGGAAAAAGGTTTACATCTCAGCCACACCAGCTGTGAAGGCACTGAATTGTCAATTTCACATGCTTAAGTATCAGCAATTTCTAATCTCTCAGTTAAAGCAAAGAATAACCTCTTTCCCCCAACAATCTGAATTGAAAGTACAGGATCTGTTGCACGCCACTGAGCAGGTGGGAAAACATACCTTACAATGTGGGTTTGATTCTTTGGAGGCCTCCTGCAGAGCAGCTGTCACTGGGTCTGTTATATGTAGGCATGCTTGGTTAAAATAACAAACTTTGCCTGATCATGTTAAAGCAAAACTACTGGATGCTCCTTTACAGCAGGATGTTCTTTTTGGAGTTAAAGCAGTTGTTGTTTTAAAGAAAATGAAAGATGAGGCAAAATCTATGCAGACAGTCAAAGATTTCCTACAAGTACAACCCCCTTGTTTCAGTAGAAACTGGCCAACAAAAAATAGGTCCTTTCCAGCCACTGACGGACCACAGAGGGGTAAATACAGATGCCCAAGGGGCAGAGGACAACCACAAGACAAGTATAAACCTCGCCAATGGGGCTCTACAACACAGAGGGGAGGAGAAGACAGGTCTCAAACCACCAGAAGGCAAACTCAGTGACTTGCACCTCATCCAGCCAAGCAATACTCTCTTGGCAGCCCCCTTGGGGGGAAAACTCGCACTTTTTGCAGGCAACTGGCACATTGTCACAAAGGACAAATGGGTCCTAGACATAATTTTGAGGATACAGATTCCACTTTCACACCTTGCCAATTAAGAGGTATGCCGAACCTGCCACAAAATCAATGGGCAGAGGCACAAAAGCAAATTACAGCTCTCATGGATATGAGAGCCATTCAGCTGGTACCTACTCGAGAGCAAGGCCAAGGATTTTACTCAAGGTTTTTCTAGTGCCCAGAAAGGACAATGCCTGGAGACCAATTGTGGACCTTTCAATTCTAAACACTTACAAGTACTCAAATTCAAGATGCTAACACTACAGCAGCTACTTCCCATGTTGGGCAAGGAAGCATGGCTTGTAACATTGGACCTCAAGGAGGCATACCTGCATGTCCCTATCAGATAAAGTTGCAGAAGATACCTCCATTTCATTGCATGTTCAACCCATTACCAATTCTCTGCACTGCCCTTTGGCTTATCTACTGCACCCAGAGTTTTCACAAAATGCCTGGCACCAGTAATTGCATACTGCAGACAGAGGAATTCAAATATATCCATGCCTGCACTGCCTCATCCAAGCAGAAAGCCAAGACATTCTTACATCATCTGGCCTTTGCAAAGCATCTACTAAACTGCCTGTGGTACACAGTAAACGAAAAGAAGTCCAAACTAGTACCCTCACCAAAAATGACATTCCTGGGTGCCAGCTTGAATACAACAGCCCAGAAGGCTTATCTGACGCCAGACCAACTGCAACTGACTCAGTATTTCAAAACAATGGCAACAAAGGCCCAATTAACTGCAAGAAAATTTCTGCAGGCTTTGGGCTTCATGGTATCTTGCATACTAATACCATTTGCAAAGCTGCATATGAGGAAATTGCAGTGGTACCTAAAAAGCGTATGGTCTCAACACAGCCACAGCTTGGACACAGTGATATCTCTCATTCCCTGCCTACAACAGGAATTTCTGTGGTGGTCACAGGCATGTCACCTCAACAAGGGTCTGCCTTTCACCTTGCCACCAGCCAGGCAATCTATCACAACAGACACTTCAGACTACGCCTGGGGGGCACACATGGCAGGACAATGCATTCAAGGCCTACGGACTGCAAATCAAGGAAATCTGCACATAAATCAAAAAGAGATGCTAGCTGTACAGAAAGCTCTGAGCCCTCAAGGGTCTATTACATCCAGGACAACTTGCAATAAAGACTGACAACACCACAGTAATGTGGTACATAAACAAGGGGGTACACATTCTTACCCTCTATGCAGGCAAGCAATGACCTTATGGAACACAGCTTTGGCCTACCAAGTCCAGTTACAAGCTCAATTCCTGCCAGGACAGAAGAACACATTGGCAGACAACCTCAGCAGAAACATCAAGGATCCCCACGAGTGGAAATTAGATCCACAAATATTTGCAATGATAACTCAAAAATGGGGCCTTCCAGACATAGACCTGTTTGCCAGTCCTCAAAACTATCAACTGACAAAATTTTGTACAAGGGCATTTCACCATCAAGCTTGGAAGGTGGACTCTTTCAGTTGGAAAAACCCGACAGTATATGCCTTCCCTCCATTGCCTCTCCTCACAAAGGTTCTTTTGAAAGTCAAAAAGGAGAGACCACGACTGATTCTCATAGCCCCAGACTGACCACACCAGCACTGGTATCCGCTATTGAAAAATATGGCCCACAGCCCACCATGGATATTACCTCAAATCCCCCATTTGCTCGCACAACAAAGCAATCAGATTCTTCACAGCCATCTCAAAACTTTAAACCTGGCTGCATGGCATATCATCTAAACATCCAACCAGCTCCCCTTTCACAAGCCGTTCTGGATGTTATTCTGGAAGCCAGGAGACCAAGCACTAGGAAGGCTTATTCAGACAAATGGAAAAGGTTTTGTGCCTGGAACAAAGCTAAAGGCCAGGACACAATTCAGCCTCAGTATTTAACTGAGATGTTGCACAAAGGACTTTCCTTTTCCTCAGTTAAAATCCATGCTTCAGCTATTTCAGCTCACTACAACACGGATCCACCTTTTTCACATCCTCTTCTAAGGCAGTTTCTCAGAGGGGCAAAAAAACATTAGACCACCCAGGAGAGCTCCTACACCAACATGGGACCTCAATTTTGTTCTGGAAAAGCTAACGCTACCTCCCTTCGAACCAGCTTTTTCTGCAGATCTACAGTTCCTGTTATGGAAGACCGCCCTGCTCCTAGCAATAACTTCAGCTAGAAGAGTCTTAGAGCTATAGGCACTAATGGCAGTGGAACCTATCCTCATTTTTCATCAAGACAGTTTCCCTACGAACTAATCCTTCCTTTATGCCTAAGGTGGTTTCCAGTATAGTTTTAAATCAAACCATCCACTTACACACCTTCTTCCCCAATCCACAGAACAAAGGTGAGAGACTCGTGCATTCCTTGGACATTCACAGGCAGCTTTACAATTTGGACAAAACTAAGGCTTTCAGAAAATCTGACCAGCTCTTTGTATCCTATGCTACAGCTTCTCAAGGGAAGGCCATATCAAAGCAAACCATTTCTAAATGGATAGGTCATTGCATATGTTTCTGCTATACCCATCATGGGAAACCAGTTCCTGCTACCATTGGATCCCATTCTACCAGGGCAACAGCTACCTCTACAGCCTTTCTCAGGGGGGTTCCAACCAAGGAAATTTTAGAAGCTGCAACTTGGAGTTCAGTACACACCTTTACCAAACACTATCACTTACCTCTTTACTCAAAGTCCAGGGCAGGCTTCGCCACTGCAGTTCTGCAGGGCCTTAGTCTCCACTAACCCTCTTTGATACCTCCCCCTACCTTAGCTTTGGTATTCAACCCAAGTGTGATGACTGCAGCAGGGTAACACTATGAACATAGTACAGTTTTGTACCTACCATAAATGTAGATGTTCGAGTGTTCACCCTGCTGCAGTCCAGGTTACCCCCCCTCCATCCCCTCTAATCTACTGGCTAAATCTCTTCTATGCGTTACTGATGTATTTGCTTATAGCTGAAGGGATTTTGTTTGTGCAGTGATTACTCCTTTTGGTACTAATTCCTGGCCACCTTGTTGGGGGCACCTGACATCTGGGGCAAGAAAAACTGAAGAAAATGGCGTCTGTTGCGTTATATATACTCCTGGTGCACTGACGTCAGTAAAGAGGCGACAGCAACAGATGCCGGACCAAGACTTTGGAATTCCGGCCAACTGCGGGACCACCTGATGACAGGATAACCCAAGTGTGATGACTGCAGCAGGGTGAACACTAACATCTACATTTATGGTAGGTACAAAACTGTACTTTTGTCTCCTTTAAAAAAATCCAGGCTGGGCTCACCTCTGTCTAAAGTTGCTTTTATGCAAGTGTCTGTGTATTTTTAAATATTTGAAAGGCAGGATTCTTCTGCAGTAGTCTAAACATCATACAGCTACTTGTACAGCTTTTTTCCCCCCCCCCGAGAGGTACCTATGGATGTGTGCTGGTGCTACCTTGGGCAGTCATCCTTTTGAGTTGCTTTATAGGCTGGACATTCAATTCGGGTCCAGGGTTTCTTTTGGTTCTACTGTGTTGCAGAATATCCTTCACGAGTTTCTCGTGAGGAATTGTCTGGAAATTGTTCGTAGGTTGAATCCAGATGTAGCAGACTGCATTGGATACGAAAGTTGTGTATTCACCCTAGCAATATTCTGTGTTGTCTGTCTGGTTCAACCTTCCTGCCCTTCTGCATCCAACTTTTAATTTTAACACCTTTATTGAAATATCGCTGGTGACACAGGCAAGACTCATTTATATGAAGGCAGTGAAACATTTTTTACAAGCTCTATTTACAAGCTTTGTACATCACATCCATTGTCATGCAGTGTAAGCAACATTAAATTCAGTGATTTCCTTCTCTTAAACCTCATTTCTCCACAAACAATTTTCCTGCATAGATTGTTCCAAAACTTTCCATTTTCTCAATGAAGAAACATCTTAAATTATCACTTTATTTTTCATTTGGCATTTGTTGACTGGGAAAGTTGAGTGGGTTAGGACCCCATTTTCAGCGGAGGCTTGGGGGAAAAGCTCCACAGATTAGTACAATTAACATATGGTAGAACATTTGACAAAGCAAAAGTACAGTGGTCATTTGATTTACATTTGCATTAGAGAAATGTAAAGAAAATATTTTGGCTTGAAATACAAAATAACTTTTTTTAGCATATTCATTTGAGAATTACAAAGAAATCATTTGACTAGTGTAGATAAGGTTAATTTATATGCAGGTGAGTACTTTGCAGAGTTGCAAGGTAGCTTGGCTGGCATAAAAGCAGTTAGGTTGCAATGTCTGAGATTAGCAGCAAAGTTGGTTAGTTTATCTAATTTGAAGAGTTGGAAGGCTAGTGGTATGGTTTTAAAGGGAGTTAGTCTAGTTGAAGTGGATGTTTTCAGTGTTAATCAAGTAATGTGTAGGCAGATCTTTGTAGAGTAAAGATAAAAGAATGCAAAGGTCAAAGTGGGATGAGCAAATTAGTGGGATTTGACGTTTGTCAGGAAAAACAAGGGGTAGTTTAAAGATGAGGAGGGGAGTGTTGAGGATGAAGGGAGAAAAGAAAATAATTGGAGTGGAGAGGGGTGGCGGTCAGGTGGACCAGGAAAGAGTGTACGTAGGTTTCCTTGAAGCAGGTGCAGATGTTTTTCTAAAAGGAGTTTCTTTAGTGTAAGTTTGAAATGATTGTGGTTAGGTGTTGCCCTAATGTCTGATGGTAAGTCATTCCAGAGTTTAGTTACGGAGTAGGAATATAGACAATGTCCTGCTTTTTTAGCCTATGTAGGGTTAATGGTTTCATCTTAAGATAGGAGGGTCCTGGTAGGTTTGGAGGGGGAGAGTTCAGTTATGGGCAAGTGTGGGTTGACATATTACTTTGTACTATATTAAGTTGGTAGTGGTATAGGAGGTGTGGTAGCTGGAGCCAGTTAAGGGTTTGAAGAACTGTGCGGTGCTGAGTGTTATGGGGAGCTTTTTTAGCAAATGTGGTCATCTTGTAGCAGGATTACAATTTGTTTTTTAGGGTAGTCTGAATGTTTGTCAGAATGGGGGCTGTATAGAGGAGAGAGCGGAGCAGGTAGCTAGCTAAGGTGGTGGACGTGGCTGAGTTAATGGATTTTTTGTGGCACTATAGCATTCTGAGTTTGCAGTGGGTTTTCATGATTGCATTTAGAATGTGTAGATCAAATGAAAGATTATTGTCTGTGGTTACACCTAATAATTTCGCTTGGGAGACTATTTCTAGTTGGGTTTTGTTAAGAGAATTTTAAATTTGAGAGTTTTTTGGGTGTGAAAAAGAGGTGCTTAGTTTTACTTGGATTTAGCAGGAGCTGGTCATCAAGAGGATGCAAGACAGCAGGAGCTGGTCATCAAGAGGATGCAAGATTGAGATGAATCAGTTAATGAGAATACTGACAGGATAAGCTATGGCAATGGCGGCTGTTTAAGTATTCTGGTGGGAGGTTATCGATAGATGGAGAGCAGTGTTTTAGTTTGAGAAGTAACCTATGGATAACTAGAGTGGGACAGGTTGTGAAGGGTAAGGGGTGGAATACTTTGGAGAGTTGCTGGTATGACTTGTGGGTCATGTGAAGACAGTGGGGTGGGCTGGGGTTGAGGAGAGAGATTGAGGGCTGGGTGTAGGGGTTAAGCTGATTGTGTATGCTCTCTACGAAGTGTGTATTAAAAGCTTTTCCTATTTGAGATGGGGTTTTTATCAGTGGCAGGGGATGGGTTTTCTTTGGTTCCTGGAGTAAGAAGCTGAGATATAGTATGCCAGAATTTTCTTGGGTTGTTTTTGTGGGAGGTTAATTGTTGGGAGCAGTAGTTTATCTTGATCATTTTCGTTGCTTGGTTGCTTAGTTGTCTATAGTTTAGGAAGTTAATCATTTTCTTTTTTGCCATTTCTGCCACACAGTCTCGTTACAAGAAGGTTTTTGGTTAGCCAAGGGGCATGATTAGTCATTAATCTCTTGCAGCAGAGAGGAAGTAAGCTATTGAGGGTGTCTAGGAATATTTGAAGTGGTTGACAGCTTCATCTAATGGTAGACTTTTTAGTATGGACCATTTCATAGATTTTAGTATTGAGTTAAATTGGTATTGAGCAAATCTAAACCGAGCAATTCACAAGAGAAACTATCACTAATAGAGCAGTCGGACAGGAGGTTCTACAGGTAAGCTAAAAACGGAGAAAAGATGGGAAAATAAAATAGGAGGGGGGGGTGCAGGATTAGCAAAAGGGAAAGGCTAGAGCCAGAGGAGGGGGGGTGCAGGGTTAGCAAAAGGGAAAGGCTAGAGCCAGAGGAGAGGGAAAGATAACGTATGATATAGGCCATCATCCAGTTAACTTTTTGTTAAATATTATAAATCTATCCAGTCATTTTCAAGCATTACGTAGCTCATTCAAATCCTGCCTGCTTTTAAACCTCATTCCTCCTCTAAAACATTATTCTGAATATATTCCCACAATTTCCATTTTTCCTGTGTAATTTGCTCCTGTCCTTGTCAAAAGATCCCATTCGCAGGTGTTTTAGCTCTGTTACTGTATTCACTACATTTGTTTTCCATTTCATTCTTCCTCATGAAGATCTTCAGATGCAGCTCTGCTGCATATACAAGACTTGGGATCCGAATCTTGAGCTCCTCCATCTACCCATAATGCTCTCTTCCATCCCCAACTCCTCAGATCTCGTTTGCCGCCATCATGTCAAGATGCAGATCTTGGTCTAAGTCGTGATAGTGAATTTTGATTGTTGTAATCTTTGGGGGGCTCTTAGTCTTACAGTTTTTAACTTGGTTGTAACATTTCATCTGTCCTCCCTTGCTTAACTTGTATAAGCTCACTGGCGTTAGGCTGGTGCTTCCTTTAAGTGCCTTTGGAATGTCTTATCTGTTGGTATATAAAAAGTGTGTTTATTGTATCAGTGTTTAAAGTTAGTTGTAGAGTGTGTAGCAGTTATGCTAGTCACTGGAAGAACCAGTTTTTTTTTGCTTCAATTCTTTTTGTTGCTGTTTGCAAAGCACTGGTTTTAAAAGATGCACTTTTTGTGGGCACAGGGTTCCCAATTCTGATGCCCACCAGAAGTGCATCTACTTCAGGGCAGTGCACATCCGAAGTCTGCCTGTGTGACAAGTGCTGCCTTTAATCCCAGGGCCATCTCCTATCGCCATAGTAAGCTAATACTAAAGGGCTTACTTTCAGCATCTTCATCTTCTGGGGCTCAGTCCCCCTCAAAATCAAATCATGACACCAACAAAATCCATTAAAAAGGCCCTACAGAAGTCAGAGTTCTTAATCGGAGTCTCCTCGAAAATTTACTAAGACTTTGGATACAAAGACAGCACAGTCTCCTTTGGATCCAACAGGAGTGATAACAATTTCTAGTTAACTGGTACCTTCCACCTATTGAGACTAGGAGTCTGTCAACAGGATTTGTCAAAGCCTGCTTCTCCAACTTTGCCATGAAAGTTTTTTGACATTCCTAAGTATCATTCCAGATCTGCATCTGTGGCATTGTCCATATCCTCGAAGTTTGACTGAGGAAGGTATGGACATGGTGGTGTAGAGCTTTTCTCAAGGTTCATATCCAGGTGGGGGGTCCTGATGACTCTTCTTGGATCTATGAGTGCACCTGTCCATCCAGTATGCTTTCTTATCAGACCTGTAGTCTTGGAGTCTCAGATCCGAGATACCTTGGAGGGTCAGCATCTGATTGGGGGAAGCACCCTTCCTCTACTTGGGCAGTTTCCCTGACAGGCTGTGCTCTCATTGTTGGATTTGGGGGCAGGTTGCTGATCTGAGAGGTCAGCATAGTCTGTGCGGTTGGCTTCAGCCCCCACTTTTTCAGATCATCCCTTCCTCTTGATGCTTTTGCTTTTGACGGCTGGGGTCAGAGTCACTCCTGAGGGCTAGTATCCAGGGATGGCAGCCTCTGCTCTGAGGAGGGGAGGACAGGTGTCCACATCCCATGATTCTTTCAGGTAGTATAAAGAACCTTCTTTCTGCATACAGAGCCATCCTTTCATGTCTCTGGTCCCTACCCCTTACCTCACATCAGGTCTGAGCTCTGAGCCCATCGTTTCTGCTCCTCAGTGTCGGCCAGCTACTGGAAGCCTCCACACTCGCTCCCCAGTGGGATTCTCCCTTCCAACACCTCCAGAAAACCCCATGGAAGTGGTAACAGAAGAAAATGTGTGAGGAGGCACATACACTCCACTATGGAATCTCCTTTAAGACACTGAGGTAAGATTCCCTCAATCACAACTTTACGTCTCCTTTGAAGGCTTTCTGGAAATCCTTAAACAGAAGTGTGGCTGGTCTTCCCCATCTCCTTGTCATGAGTCTGTTTTCCAGGAAGCTTTCGTGTTTTCCAGGAAGCTTTCGTGTTTTACCCATCTATGGCTTGGGTGATCCCCCTGTGAATGAACTTAATTATCTAGTTTCATGCCCGGCTTGGAAGGAACCAGGCACCCTCGAGCCCATCCCCCAAACGCCCTAATAAATTTCTACTTCCTCAGAGAAGCCATTGGAGTAAGGGTGTCCCTGTTGATGCCATAGTTGTGGCTGCAGCCCCTAAGGAGCTAGCTGAGAACTGTCCATCCGCCCAACAGGGAGTCCAGAGTGATGGATAGATTTTTGGAAAGGTATCCATGCCTCAGCCACATTCGCACTGAGGTCATTGTTACCTGGCACATTTAACTTCCTTACAGAGACTTTATCGATTAGCTTTCCAGCTTTGGTTCCATGTCTGGGGATCTCAAGATTTCTCTCCAGTTAGCTACTCTTGTCTGTTGCCAGTTCATTGGTGAACCTTATTTTCTACAAACTGGAGGGTGCCTCACCAGCATCTGGTTCAGGCAGTGCCATTAAGAGAGATTCCTGGATGAGGCTGAGACTTTATGAAACTCTTCAAGTCTTTTGTTAATGTCCCCTTTGGCTCCTCCTTGTTAGGGCCATCAGTGAAAAATACAATAACTTGCAGTGACAGGAAGGAAGGAGAGTCTGCTGTTAGAATCAAGATGTTTTTCGTGTTTCACTGTTAGTAATTACATTTGGGTAATCCAGCTGGCAGGTTGCCCTCTGTTGGCCTGAATTCCAAAGTCTTGGGTCCTGCATCGGCTGCTGTCGCCCCTTCACTGATGTCAGGTCATCAGGGGTATAAAACAGGCAGCCGACACAATTTTCTTTAGTCTTTCTTGCCGCGTGGTGCCCGAAGCAGAAGCAGTTAAGTGCCGGTCGGCCGACTCCTGAGATCTTCGTATTTGAGTTTCAGATCCGAAGTCTTCAGTAAAGCTAAGTACCCCATTGGGGAAACTTTTTTTCTTGCCCCAGACTGAAGTCGTAAAAAGTTAATTGTATTTCTCGTGGAAAGCAAATATCTCTCAAGGATTTTCATTCTTACTGTATTCCTTGCCTAGGTCCTGATAACAATGTTACTGGCTGTTTTGTGCTACGTTAAACTAACGCACTATTAAGCGTCTGTATGATTTTGCTGTAAACTTTTTTGGACACCAGTTTAGTTATCCTGAAATGTCTTCCGATAGCCATCCGACTACTGGAGTTTAAAAAAATGCAAAGAAAAGGATAGAGGAAAACAGAGGCCCAAAACCAGCGAAGCTTCTAAGCCAGTTGCCAGTTCTCAGTGAGGTGCTTTTGCAGCCCAGGACGCCCACTACTTCAGAGCCGCAGGATGCTACCAACTCCCACGTGGAGTCGGCCATGCCACTGGATACTCAAGGTATTGGAGCCTCTGACGCTAATCCCTCAGATGGGTCCGGAGCTGCTGAGCAGGTACCGGCTTCTGAGGGTGTTCAGACCTAAACATCTTTACATTAAAACTATTTCAACTTTAAAAGGCAAAGACTAAAGCACCTTCTAAAACAAGGAGACAAACTCAAGAGCCATGTGGACAGGCCTGTATGCCCAAAAAACAGATGCTCAAAATGGCTGAAGTCTTGATTACCTTGATCATGGGTTCCCATCCTCCTGATAAGAGGCCTAGGCAAGACACTGACTATGAATCTTCAGATCAGGTTTCTATTTCTTCTGATTCCTCTTCTGGTCAGGAACCCCCCCCCCCCCCAATGAGGATTCTGATGCTGAAGAATCTGTACCTTCAGCATCTCCTCCTGAGGACTATTCCTTTGGGGAAACCTTGCATACCATGAGGGAGCATTTCCACTGGGAGAGCCAAGATTTTTCAGAAACTAAAGAGGCTCAGGAATTTTCTTTTACTACCTCAGCACAGGCCTCTAGCCATTCCACCTGTGTTAGACATTGTAGATGTGTTTTTGAAGTCTAGTCTGACCCCTTACCCCCAGCTCCTTTTAAGCCTGACAGATGTTACAGGGTTCCTGACTCGCAAATATCTTTTTAAAAACCCTGTGGCTGACCCATAAACTGTTTCACAGGGTCCAAAGGGAGTTGAGGCTTCCACTGCAAAAAATCCAACCCCCTCTGACAGATTTAAGGGCACTGGATAGTTGGGGGAAAAAAGGTTTACACATCTGCAACTTTGGCTATAAGGGCCTTAAACTGTCAATTTCATATGCTTAAGTATCAGCAACATGTCATGGGATTGCTTAAACAGAAAATGTTACTTTCTGAATGTGCAGAAAACAAGGAATTGCAGGATTTATTGTATGCAGCAGAACAAGTTGGAAAACATATTTTGCAGTGTGGTTTTGATTCTTTGGAGGCCTCCTGTAGGGCAGCAGTTACGGGTTCTGTAATCACGAGGCATGCTTGGTTAAAGGAACAAAATCTGCCTGATCTAGTTAGTTAAATTACTAGATGCACCTTTACAGCGTGATACTTTGTTTGGTGTTAAGGCAGAAGGGGTGATGTTATGTGATCCTATCTCGCCTACATTCTGTACTGATGGGCTCGGAGCCGATCCCTCTGCTCCGACTCGGCACGCTTATGCTATAGAGCGAGGCCTCTTATTGGCTGAGCTATCTTTATCCCAGGATGCACCACCACTAATCCCCCAGATCTCGTTTGCCGCTTACAAGCTTAGACATGGTCTCAACTTGGCTGGGCTAAGTACTATTTATTTAGGCTTTTTCCTGTCAGAAATTTGCTTGATTTAAACCCAAAAGCTGTTTTAACAGCTATTGTTGCTATATTGTTGTAGGAACGTGTATTGGTAGTTTTGATAGAGGAGTTAGTGTTTTTTCCTGTCAGGGAAGGTTTCCCGTTTAACTTAGAGGGGCCTTCCCCTGTTGTCTCTTCTACCTTGGTTTTGTGTGTGGGTCAAGTACCTGTTTAAGTTAGAGGGTCTTGACCCTCTCTATCTTTTTCTATAGAAAATTGTTTCTTACTGTACAGGTAACCTGCCTGAGGAGCTGGCCCAGACGGTTGGCTCTCAGCTGGTTACAATGTCGTCCATCTCAAACTCTTCCATGAGGCTCATTTCTTATGCGGCCGAAGGGGCGAGTAGAGCGGCGGGTACAGGCATTGCTCTACGGAGACAAGCCTGGCTCCGCCTGTGTCATTTCGCGGAGGCCTTAGAGTCTTCCTTTGCCGATGCCCCCTTTGATGGGTCCTCCCTGTTTGGACCCAAGGTAAAGGACACACTAACCCGCTGTGAACAGGAAGGTAAGACTCTGACTACCGTAGAGGCACGATTTTCCTCTCCCTTTCGGCCTTATCCCAAGGCTAAAAGAGGAGGGAAGATGTGGTTCCGTAGATCTCAGAAGCCTTACCCCTCTCAGCAGGAGGATTCCCCTTCCAGAGGCAGGGGGGGGGGATTCTTCCGGAAGACGCTGTCCCAGAGGCGGCAGAGGCCCTCGCAACACTGGAGACCACGAGTCCTTTCATGGCTCTTCAGCCTTCCATAGTCCCTGAGGGATTGCCTGGCTGTGCAGCTCCGGAGCCAGTCGGGGGTCTTTTCTCGAAGCACCTAAAGGCCTGGGAAGGTATCACTCAGGACCGATGGGTGCTTCGGATTATAGCCGGAGGTTACTCCATCCCATTCTCTCATCCCCCCCTCAGCCCAGAAAAATCCCGGACCCGCCACCCAGTCAATGGGATATCGCAGCCTCAGAAGTTTCAAAGCTGCTAAAAAAAGGAGTCATCCAACCGGTCCCCGCAGACCAGATCGGATTAGGGACTTACTCAAGATTCTTTTTGGTGCCAAAAAAGACCGGGGACTTGAGGCCCATCTTGGACCTCAGCATCCTAAACCGTTCAGTCAGAAAGTCCAAGTTCCGAATGGTCACCCTACAAACCATTCTCCCATTGCTGGAGAAAGGTGTTTGGATGTGCTCCATAGATCTCAAGGACGCTTATTACCATATCATGATACATCAAGCGTCCAGGAGACATCTGCGCTTCAGCCTAGGAGGTAGTCATTTTTAGTTCCGTGCGCTGCCCTTTGGTCTCACCACAGCCCCCAGGGTGTTCACCAAATGTTTGGTGGTCGTGACTGCTCACCTGAGAAGTCTAGGATTCCAGGTGTTTCCGTATCTAGACGACTGGCTCCTAACTGCCACCTCCAAGCATCTACTATTGCGGAGCCTACAAGCCACTATATCACTGGGCATCCCCTTCAATTGGCTAAAGTCTGTGTTGCTGCCATCTCAACGCATAAGATTCATAGGGGTAGAGATAGACTCAAACCAAATGCGGGTCTATCTACCTACAGACAGGATACTATCCATACAGGCTCAAGTTCGAGCCTTACTTCCCAGATCCAAAGCCCCAGCCAGAATGGTCCTGCAGCTATTAGGATCCATGTCCACCACGGTTCTTCTAGTTCCCCTGGCAAGGTTGCACATGAGAATTCTTCAGTGGCTTCTTTCAGCTCAGTGGTCCTTCCAGGAACTTCCTCTGTCACCTCATATGGATCACAGAATCTTGCAAATGGGACCTTCGCTGGTGGCTAGTGCCCTCCAACTTGGATCAGGGACGACCCTTTGTTCTACCCCCTCCGGCGGCCATTTTGACCACTGACGCCTCCCAGATGGGGTGGGGGGGGGCATTCCCTGGGCAGGTCAGTCCAAGGCAAATGGCACTCGGAAGAGACTTTGCTTCATATCAACGTCTTAGAAATGAGGGCAGTGCTTCTGTCCCTTCAAGCCCTTCACGATTATCTCCCTCAGGGTGTAATTGCTGTTCACTCAGACAACATGTCAGTTGTCTAGTACCTGAACAAACAGGGAGGGACCAGATCCTATCCTCTTTGCAGAGAAGCCATGAGAGTTTGGGAATGGGCAGTCTCGACCAAACGCTTCCTAGTGGCTACTCACATACCGGGCAAGTCCAATGAGATAGCCAACAGATAGAGCAGAAACCATCCTCTCTCCTCACGAATGGTCACTGAATATAACAGTGGCAAGTCAGATTTTCAGCAAATGGGGAGTTCTGTGTTGCGATCTCTTCGACTCCTCAATGCCAAGTGCAAAGAGTTCTTCTCCCTAACCCCGGCTCCGGGGAAGAGCCCCATGGACGCATTAGTCCATCCTTGGCCCACCGGCTTGCTTTATGCCTTTCCTCCAGTTCCTCTCCTTCCCAGGGTGATTCAAAAGGCATCTCTCTTGGGGAGCAAAATGATTTTAATTGCTCCTTACTGGCCTCGTCAAGTGTGGTTCCCCTATCTTCGGAGACATGCTCTGGAAGGTCCATGGTTCCTGGATCAGATCCCAGACTTACTTGTTCACCAGTCTGGACTATTCCACCAGTCCCTACACACCTTAAAATTGATGGCTTGGCTCCTCCTCTTCAGACGATAGTCAGGAGTCATACATTGGATCCAGACGTTGTACACATTATCTTCGGCCCATAAGTCGGCTACAAAGAAACTGTATTCTAGCAAATGGAAAAGATTTGCTATTTGGGCTCAACTCTGGGGCCTGGACCCCATTTCTATTCCCGTGGCAGAAGTATTAAAATTTCTGACTTCTCTTTTCAATCAAGGCTCTTCAGTTTCTACCATCAAGGTACAATTGGCAGCAATTTCTAATTTTCACGAATCCATAGACCCACCTTTAATGAGCAACAGATTGTGTAAGACCTTCTTGAAAGGTGCTGCTCTATTAAGACCTCCGATTTCTCATCCTGCACCTCCATGGGATCTCGATATAGTGTTACGCGCCTTGACTTTTCCCCTTTGAACCAGCAGCTACATGTGATCTAAAGTTTCTATCATGGAAGACAGCCTTTCTGGTGGCGATTACTTCTGCCAGAAGAGTTTCAGAGCTTCAGGCTTTGTCAGTAAAACCCCCGTACTTGTTTTTTCACAAAGACAGAGTATCCCTCAGGCCAAATCCTTCCTTTGTTCCTAAAGTTTGTTCTAGTTTCTGCTTACAGCAATCGTTAGAGCTTCCAGTTTTTTTCCCAAAATACTCTAACAAAGCGGAGTTCATATTCCACACACTAGATGTCCATAGACAGCTACGTTTTTATTTAGATAGGACCAAACAAACAAGGAAAACAGATCAGTTGTTTGTATCCTTTGCAGACAATAAATTGGGCAAAGCTGTTACAAAGGTCACTATTGCCAAATGGATCAGGGACTGTATTACTCAAGCTTATTTTTATTCTAACGAAGAGCTTACCGCCTCTGTCAAAGCTCATTCTACAAGGGCTATGGCTACTTCGATAGCATTTCATTCTAAGCTTGCTATTAGTGACATTTGTGCTGCGGCTACATGGTCTTCCCCGCACACCTTTATTTCCCACTACAAATTAGATGTGGCATCTAGAGGACAAGCTTCATTTGGTTCCACAGTGCTCAGGAGTGTTTTCCAATGAGCCACCCGGGATTTAGGTGCTAGGGACGCTGTCCCATCAGTACAGAATGTAGGCGAGATAGGATCACAACATCTTTTAGTTATGTACTCACCATAACTTTAGATGTTTGGGATCCATCTCGCCTACATTCCTAATAACCCACCCTCCTAACCCCTTCCTTGGAGATCAGAGGATATCAGAAGGTCCGAATCCTGTTTCATCTTGAAACATCTAACAATGTTAAACAAGTTGTGCATGTGAGTATGAATGCGGACAAACAAGATCTGGGGGATTAGTGGTGGTGCATCCTGGGATAAAGATAGCTCAGCCAATAAGAGGCCTCGCTCTATAGCATAAGCGTGCAGTCGGAGCCGAGGGATCGGCTCCGAGCCCATCAGTACAGAATGTTGGCGAGATGGATCCCAAACATCTAAAGTTATGGTGAGTACATAACTAAAAGTTAAAGCAAATGGAGGAAAAAGCTAAATCTATGCAAACTGTCAAAGATTTTTTTAAAAGTACAGCCACCTAGGTTTAGTAGACACTGGCCTACAAAAAATTGGTCCTTTCCTGTGTCACAGACCTCAAAGGGGGGCAGATCCCAGGTGCAAGGTTCTTATAGGCCCAAGCAATGGGGCGCTACTACCTCCAAAGCCTGGAGAAGATAGATCAGAAACGTACAGAAAACAGTCCCAATGATTCCCCCTTGCCTACACCAAGCACTTACCTTCTGGCAGCACCCTTAGGGGGAAATTGGTACATCATAACCCAGGACAAATGGGTTCCAAACAGTGTCACAAGGCTACAAGTTCCATTTCCATACTCTGCCAAAGGCAAACGGCTGGCCAGATCTGCCAAAAAATCAGTGGGCATAGGCACAAAAACAAGTCTCATACCTCATGGACATGGGGGCCATTCAGCAAGTACCAGAGCAAAAGCAGGGACAAGGGTTTTACTCAAGATGTTAACCAGAAAGGACAGCCTGGAGGCCGGTACTGGACCTATGTATTCTGAAGACTTTCCTGGATATTCCAAAATTCCAAGTGTTGACTTTGCAGCAGCTTCTGCCCATGCTGGGCAAGAATGCTTGGCTTGTGACTTTAGACCCAAGAGGCATACCTGCATGTTCCAATCAATCAAGCAGAAGATACCCAAGATTCAAGGCTGGTTCAATGCATTACCAAATCTCTGCACTGCCCTTTGGCTTAACTACTGCGCCCAGGGTCTTTACAAAGTGCCTGGCACCAGTAATTGCGTTCTGGAGACAGGAATACAGATATATCCTTACTTGGACGACTGTCTCATTCAAGCAGAGAACAAGGACATTCTTCAACATCTGGCATTTGTGAAAACACTTATAACATGCCCTAGGGTACACAGTTAGCAAAAAGAAATCAAAACTAGCACCCTCACAAGAGAACATTCCTGGGTGCAAGCTTGAATACAACTGCCCAGATGGCTTATCTCACGCCAGACAAAGGCAACTGACTACCTCTTTCAAAATGTCGGCAACAAAGCCCCAGTTAACTTCAAGAAAAATTCTGCAGGCTTTGGGCTTCATGGCATCCTGCATCCTACTAATTCCATATGCAAAACTGCATATGAGGAAATTTTCAGTGGTACCTAAAAAGTGTTTGGACTCAACATTGCCACAGCCTGGAAACAGTCATTACTCTCATTCCCTGCCTGCAGCAGGAGTTTCGATGGTGGGCAAAGGCTCGTTACCAGAACAAGGGACAGCCATTCACATTACCTCCAGCCAGGCAGCCACTAAGATGTCAGACTATGCCTGGGGAGCCCACATGGCAGGAAGATGCATTCAGGGCACATGGTCCTCAAACTAAATGCATCTACATATCAATCAAAAAGAGATGTTAGCTGTTCAAAATGCAAAGACCTACTTCATCCAGGACCACTACTGATAAAGACAGTCAACACCATGGTCATGTGGTATATAAACAAGCAGGGAGGCACACATTCTTACCCCCTTTGCAGACTAGCCATGACCTTGTGGGACACTGCTTTGACTTAACAAGTACATCTGTATGCACAATTCCTGCCAGGAAAGGAAAATACTCTGGCAGATGAACTAAGCAGAAACCTCATGGACCCCCACGAGTAGAAGCTGGATCCACAAGTTTTCAGCATAAGGAAATGGGGATACCCGAACATAGATCAGTTTGCCTCCCCTCTCAATTACCAACTAAAAGGATTCTACACAAGGACATATCACAAACAAGCATGTAAAGTGGACACCCTGTCAGTATATGCCTTTTCTCCACTGCCTGTCCTCCCCAAGGTGCTCCTAAAGGTTCAACAGGAGAAGCAAAAGATGATACTGATTGCCCCAGTCTGGCCACGACAATACTGGTATCCAGTACTAAGAAACTTGT
>NC_056741.1:596543069-596551318 GCF_019279795.1 Protopterus annectens | reverse complement strand
GCGGAAATTTCCCTCGCCATCCCCCATTTCCAACGCGAAGTGCTGTATGTTTTCTGCTCTGAACCCCCTGCTTGGGGGAGTCCCTCAGAGGTGCTCTAGTTTTGGCCTCACGGTCTTTTGCTTGCTTACCCGCCAGTACCTCTCATTCCAACGTTTCTACAGAAACCGTGTCGACTGGGGAGCAAAGTGATCCTCATTGCCTCATTCTGGCATCGCCAGGTATGGTTTCCCTTCCTTTGGTCTCACCTTCTGGCTCCACCTTGGATCCTAGATCCCATTCAGAATCTAACTTCACACCCTTCGTGAGTGCCTCATCCAAATCTGGATAGCCTAAGGCTCACAGCTTGGCTGCTTCAGTTCCCATGATTGCTAGGACTCCTGGGCCATCCTCCTTGGGTAGATGTATTTTGGTGGCTGCTCATAAGTCTTCGACCAGCAAGGTTTATTGCAGCAAGTGGAAACAGTTTTCCTTTTGGGCCTCTCAAAGGAGTTTAGAAAATTTTGTGGCTCCTGTTTCCACCATTCTTGATCTTCTAGCTGATGTTTTTCAACACTGAGCTAGTTCTTCTACTCTTAAAGTTCAGTTGGCTGCCATCTCTCATTTTTATGTGGGCGAGAAGTCTACCTCTCTAGCCTCTTCCAGACTGTGTAAAGCCCTTATTAAAGGCACCTTTGTGCCCCCCCCCCCCGGTGAAAGATCTTGTTCCCCCATGGGACCTTACTATGGTTCTTCAAGCTTTGGTCGCTCCACCTTTTGAGCCTGCCACAATTGCAGATTTGAAACTTCTGTCTTGGAAAACAGCTTTTCTGGTGGCTATTACTTCTGCCAAAACGGTTTTAGAATTACAGGCATTGTCCATCAAAGTTCCTTACATGATTTTTCACTAAGATAGGGTTTCCTTTTGAACCAATAAGGTGACATCACCAGTCAATACCAATCAGACCATCAATTTGCCTGTATTTTTTCCTAATTTTACTAAGATGGAAGACAAAACTCCACATGTTGGGTGTTCATAGACAGTTATGATTCCATTTACACAAAAAAAATTCTGTAAATCTGATCAGTTAAGTTCCCCCAAAAGGGTTATTAGGAGGATACTATCTCTATCTCCAAGGTCACTATAGCTAGATGGATTTCTACATGCATCCTGCAGGTGTAAGGACAGAGGCATGTCTCCTCCAGGTCAGGTGAAAGCTCATTCCACTAGGTCCATGGCTGTCTGCGGCCTTTTGGTCTAGAGCATCTTTGGATGATATTTGTTCTGCGGATACTTGGTCCTCATCTCATACGTTTATTTCTCATTACAAATTGGATTTGATTTCCAGAAGGAGAGCGTCCTTTGGTTCCATGGTGCTCTGGAATATTCTTCCATGAGGGCCTCCCAGGAGTTTAGTAGCTGGGGACTCTGTCCCACAGTTTACGACCAAATGAAGTAAACTACTTCACATAAGTTATGTACTCACCATAACGTTCCATCTGAGTAGTTGTACTATATTTGTCTTCAGCAGTCCCTCCCTCTTTCCCCCAGACCTTGGCATATGATCAGTCTATGGGCTGCAGTATAGTTCACAAGTGTGGTTATCAGTATAAGGTTCAGCAAACTCGATATGGGGAAGGAAGGCAGTGGAGGTGTATTATGGGTAAGGGGAGGAGTTTGGAGCTTGGAGCAGATGCTAGTAAAAGTTGCAGACTCTGATCTGATGCAGATCCGTAACCCACTGGTTGAAGACGAATGAAGTACAGCTATTCAGCTGGAACGTTACTGTGAGTACATAACTTCTTTTTCAGAGACTTTCACTGATGGGCCCTATCGGTGCTGCTGAAGTGCTGCCTGTCCGTCACTTGAGGCACTCAAGAGTAGTGTTTCCTTTCACCTGGATACCTGGAAAAACCTTGCCAAGGAAACATGGGTCCTGAGAACATCCAGGAGTTACTACATTCCCTTTTCCATTCCGCCTCCTGTTGCAGAGAAATGCCCAGACATTCCATCTAGTTAGGAATTTGCAGCTCAAGAGGTTCAAAAGATGTAATAAGTCATCCAGGAGGTCTCAGCCGAACAAAGTAAGGTTTGGAACTTACTCCTGCTTTTTAGCGCAAAAAAAGGGACCTGAGCTCAATTCTAGTTCTGAGCAGTGTGAGTCATTATGTAAAGAAATTAAAGTTCTGAATGGTTAAGGTTTAGTCCATACTGCCTGTTCTGCACCAAGATGATTAGTTGGTCCCTATAGATCTCCTTGATGGGTACTATATCGAAATACAGGTACTCCAGGAGTCACCTGCACTTTTGGCTGGGAGAGACAGTCACTGCCATTTCAGAGCACTGCTATTTGGACTCACAACAGTGCCCCAGGAGTTTAATGCAATGTATGATAGTCGTGACAGCTCTCCTGAGGTTGAGGCCTCCAGGCGTTTCCATATCTTGTAGGTTGGCTTTTCCCCGCCCCAACCAGACATCCGTTTTTGTAAGCCAGGGATTACTTGCTTCAGATCTCCAACTATCACTATAAATCTTGCGAAGTGGAGCCTGACTCCTGTAAGAGAGGCTGCAATTTTTAGGAACTTTGGTTACTATGACTCAAGTGGCTTCATTACCTCTTCATAACATCTTTGAGAAATCTGGTGGTGAACTTATCTGCCCTGCCAGCAAAACTAGTGTTGCAAGCTCTTCTGTCAGTGTCAGCTGCCATTGTTCTAGTCCCTTTAGCAAGATTCTTAATGCGAATCCTCCAGTAGATCATGGAAATATAGTGGTCTATTTTTTACCAGCCTTTCTCTATTCCCATCAGAATTGCTCTAATTTGCCAGCTTCATATTCAATGGTGGATCCAGTCAAACGACGTGTTATTGAGCAGGTCATTGTCTTCCTCCTGCAATAGCCACAGTGACCGTGGACGCTTCGCACCTGGGTTGAGGGGGGGCATTTCAAGAGAAAGATGGCCTAAGGCAGGTGGTCCTCCTCGGAGACTGTTTCATAAGTGTCCTGGAGAAGAAAGCGGTCGTAATGTTGCAAGCCTTTCGGGATCTTCTCCCCTTAGGGACCATTGCAGTACACACAGACGTGCATGTCTGGTACATCAAACAAGGAGTAACCCATTCCTACACATTGTGCAGAGGTGCCATGAGGGTCTGGGAATGGGTGATTTTCTACAGACTGCTTTCCAATTGTAAAGCATATACTGGGGAAAGCAAATGCGGTGGTAGACTCAGCAGGTCCATTCTGATTTGTCACTAGTGGTCTCTGTCACAACAGTAGTGAACAAAATTTTTCAGCCACTGGGGCCAGCCTTGCTGTGGTCTCTTTGCCTCTTCCATTAACAAATGCAGCAAGTACTTTGCCCTGATCCTTGCTCCAGGAGAATCAGAGGAATGCTCAGATTCATGATTGGCACCTGGGTCTCATCTATGGTTACCACCTTTATCCACAAATTCCGAAGTTTCTGCTGAAAGGAAGCCCATTAGAGTTCAGTCATCCTCATTGCCCCTGTTTAGTCTTGACAGTTGTGGCTCCCCTTTCTTTGGTCTCAGTTGAAATATCCTCCATAGATAATGGAACCCACTTGATCTCTTAACTCACCCGCCTGAAATCCAGCATCCCAATCTTTACACCCTCAAGCTGACCACATGGTTTCTCCACTTCCGTGATGTTGCAACTGTCCAGGCTCTCTTCTGCTGTTCGTGAAATTCTTGGTTGAGGCTTTGAGAAGCCAAGAAAGTCTACAGAAGTAAATAGAAAAGGTTTTCTATATGGGCTTCCAAAGAGAATATTGACCCTTTGTCAGCTCCTACTTTGGCCATCCTTTTCACTATTTTTATAAGGAAGTGGCTAGTTTTTATGCTGTTAAATGTTAGATGTTCTGTTACACTACTGCAGTCATTACATTTGGGTGATCTGCTGCCAGGTTGCCCTAGTTGGCCTGAATTCCAAAGTCTTGGGTCCTGTGTCAATTGCAGTCTCTTCCATGACGTCAGGTCATCAGGGGTATAATACAGGTAGCTGACTCCATTTTCTTTAGTCTTTCTTGCTGCGCGGTGCCCGAAGCAGAAGCAGTTCGCTAGTGCCAGTCGGCCGACTCCTGAAATTTTTGTTTTTCGGTTTCAGAACCAAAGTCTTCACTTAAGCCATGTACCTCGTTGGGGAAACTTTTTTTTTCTTGCTCCATTCCGATGTCAGTAAGTTAATTGCATTACTTGTGGGAAGCAAATACCTCTTAAGGATTTCCATTTATACTGTATTCCTTGCCTAGGCCCTGATCATAACGTGCCTAGCTGTCTATTTTGTGCTAGATTTCCCTCTGCCATTACCAAGCACTTATCTTTTGGCAGTACCCTTAGGGGGAAAATTAGCACTTTATGCTCAAAATTGTCAGTTAATAACCCAGGACAAGTGGGTGTTAAACATAGTATCTCAGGGATACAGATTCCACTTCCACACACTGACAATTGCAAACGGTTGGCCAAATCTGCCAAAACATCAATGGACAGAGGCCAGAAAAGTTACGTCCCTCATGGATATGGGGGCTATTCAGCCAGTACCAGAGCAGGAAAAAGGACCAGGGTTTTATTCAAGACTGTTTTTGGTACCCATAAAAGACCAGGCCTGGTGCCTAATACTGGTTTTATCAGTTTTGAACACATATCTCGACATTCCAAAATTCAAAATGCTAACTTTGCAGCAGCTTCTGCCCATGCTGGGAAAGAACGCTTGGCTGATGACAGACGTAAGAGGCATACTTCCATATCCCAATAAGGGAATCATGCAGAAGATGCCTGTTTCAAGGCTGGCTTTATGCATTACCAATTCTCTGCACTGCCGTTTGGCTTATCTACTGCACCCAGGGTCTTAGCAAAGTGCTTGGCACCAGTAATTGCATTTTGCAGATGAAGTATACAGATCTATCCTTACTTGGACGACTGTCTCATTCAAGCAGAGAACAAGGACATTCTTCAGCATCTGGCATTTGTGAAAAGGCTTCTAACATGCCTAGGGTACACAATAAACGAAAAGAAATTGCAACCGTTACCCTCTCAGAAGATAACATTCCTGGGTGCAAGCTTGACTATAACTGCCCAGATGGCTTTCCTCACGCCAGACAAAGGCAACTGACTACTTACTTCAAACTGGCAACAAAAACCCAGTTATCTGCAAGACAAACTCTGCAGGCTTTGGGGTTCATGGCATTCTGCATTCTACTGATTCCATATGCAAGACTGCATATGAGGAAACTACAGTGGTACATAAGTTTATGGAGTCAGCATTGTCACAGTCTGGAAACGATGAATGTTCTTAGTGTTCACTGTTGCAGTCATTACATTTGGTTAATCTGCTGGCAGGTTGCCCTCAAGTCGGCCTGAATTCCAAAGTCTTGGGTCCTGCGTCGGTTGCGGTCTTCTCTTCCATGAAGTCATGTCAGGGGTATAAAACATGCAGCTGACGCAATTTTCTTTGGTCTTTCTTGCCGTGCGGTGCCCGAAGCAGAAGCATTTCACGAGTGCCGGTCGTCTGTCTACTGAAATATTCACGTTTGAGTTACAGAACTGAAGTCTTCACTAAAGCTAAGTACCCCATTGGGGAACCTTTTTTTCTTGCTTTTTACCGATGTCAGAAAACGTTAATTGTATTACTTGTGGGAAGCAAATACCTCAAGGATTTCCTTTTATACTGTATTCCTTGCCTAGCCCCTGATCACAACGTGCCTGGCTGTCTGTTTTGTGCTAGATTTAACCAACGCACTATTACGCGTTTGTATATTTTTGCTTCAAAATATTTTGGAAACTGATTTAACTACCCAGAAATGTCGTTTGATAGCCATCAGACTACCAGAGTACATAAAAAAACGCAAAGAAAAGGACAGAAAGGCAGTAGAGATCCAGAACAGACGAAGCTTCTAAGCCAGTTGCCGGTTTGCCGGTACTCAGTGAGGCAATTTCGCAGCCCCTGATACCTGCTACCTTCAAGTCACAGGCCTCTACCGACACCCATGTGGAGTCAGGCATGCCTTAAGATACTCTAGGTATTGGTCCGACGGAAGTATCTCCCTCGGATGGGTCCGGAGCCACTGGGCAGGCACCAGCTTCTGAGGGTGTATTCAGACCTCAACATTTGTATGCCAAACCAACGACAGCTGCAAAACCAAAGACAAAAGCAACTTCTAAAACTAAAAAACCGACAGCCACATGCACAAGCCTCTATGCCTAAAAAACAGATTATCAAAATGGCTGAAGACCTTATTACCTTGATCAGGGGTACCCATCCCCCTCCAGACAAAAGGCCTAGGCAAGACACAGGTTATGAATCTTCAGATCAGGTTTCTATTTCTTTTGATTCCTCTTCTGATTAAGAATTATCTATACCTCCCTATGAGGATTCTGATGCTGAGGAATCTATTCCATCTGCATCTCCTCCTGAGGATTATTCATTTGGAGAAATCTTGCATACTTTGAGGGAGCATTTTCACTGGGAGAGTCAAGATTTCTCAGAATCAAAAAAGAGGCTCAGGGATTTCCTTCTTCCTCAGCACAGGCCTTTAGCCATTCCCCCTGTTTTAGACATTGTGGATGATGTGTGTTCAGAGTCCAGTTTGATCCCAGACTCCTTACCTCCGGCTCCCAGTAAGCCTGACCGATATTACAAGGTCCCTGACTCAAGTACATTTTTATTTAGAAACCCTGCTGCTGATCCTGAAACTATTTCAAAGGGTCCAAAGGGAGTTAAGGCATCAACATCAAAAAATCCTCCCCCCTCTGACAGATTCAAGGACACTGGACAGATGGGGAAAAAAGGTTTATATATCTGCAACCTTGGCAATCAGGGCTTTAAACTGTTAATTTTATATGCTTAAGTACCAACAACATGTTATGGGATTGCTGAAACAGAAAATGTTGATTTCAGAATGTGCAGAAAATAAAGAATTGCAGGAATTACTGTAGGCAGCTGAACAAGTTGGAAAGCATACTTTGCAATGTGGTTATGATTCTTTAGAGGCCTCCTGCAGGGCCGCAGTTACTGGATCTGTGATTAGGAGGCTTGCCTGGTTAAATAAAATTTGCCTGATCATGTTAAAGCTAAATTGCTAGATGCACCTTTACAGCATGATTCTCTGTTCGGTATTAAGGCAGAAGAGGTTTTAAAGAAAATGGAAGACTAAGCTAAGTCTATGCAAACTGTAAAAGACTTCTTACAGGTGCAGCCAAGATTCAGTAGACACTGGCCTACAAAAAATTGGTCCTTTCCTGTGTCAGAGTTGAAAGGGGCAAATCCAGACGCCCTAAGGGTTCCAGATACCAGGCACAAGATTCATAAAAGTCAAAGCAGTGGGGCGCATCCACCTCCAAATGTTGAGGAGATAAAGCGCAAACCTACAGAAAGCAATCCCAATGACTTCCATCTGCCTACACCAAGCACTTACCTTTTGGCACCACCCATAGGGGGAAAATTAGCACTTTTTGCCAAAATTGGCAGTTAACCCAGGACAAGTGGGTACTAAACATCGTAATACAGAGAGTCCATTTCCATACTCTGCCAATGGCAAATGGTTGGCCAGATCTGCCAAAAAATCAATGGGCAGAGGCACAGAAACAGGTTACGTCACTCATGGATATGGGGGCCATTCAGACAGTACCAGAACAGGAAAAAGGACAAGGTTTTACTCAAGACTGTACCCAGAAAGGACAAGGCCTGGCGTCCAATACTGGATTTATTGATTTTGAACACTTACGTGGACATTCCAAAATTCAAAATGCTGACTTTACAGCAGCTTCTGCCCATGCTGGGCAAGAATGCTTGGCTGGTGACTTTAGACCTAAGAGGCATACCTGCATGCCCCAATAAGGCAATTGTGCAGAAGATACCCAAGATTTAAGGCTGGCTTAATGCATTACCAATTCTCTGCCCTGCCCTTTGGCTTGTCTACTGCTCCCAGGGTCTTTAGAAAGTGCCTGGCACCAGTAATTGCATTTTGCAGACAAAGTAGTATACAAATCTGTCCTTCCGTGGATGACTGTCTCATTCAAGCAGAGAACAAGGGCATTCTTCAGCATCTGGTGTTTGTGAAAAGGCTTCTAACATGCCTAGGGTACACAAATGAAAGGAAATCACAACTGGTACCCTGTCAAAAGATAACATTCCTGGGTGCAAGCTTGACTACAACTGCCCAGATGGCTTTCCTCACGCCAGACAAAAGCAACGGACAAAAACCCAGTCTTTTGCAAGACGCATTCTGCAGGTTCTGGGCTTCATGGCATCCTGCAT
>NC_056741.1:596198069-596200569 GCF_019279795.1 Protopterus annectens | reverse complement strand
ACCAGGGCTAGGACTGGCATTTAGCCTTAATTGCCATAAACATTCTTTGGCCTCAAGTAGGGTGTTATCACCACCTTTATAATTGTTATAGTGTGCAATTCTATCAATAAAGAATAAAAACCTCTTAAAATTCTGACATCTTGAATTATGTGTATAAAGAAAACTAGTGTTTTTTTTATATCTCTAACATGCTCCACTATCCGTTCTCGGAGTTTCTTTATCGTTTTGCCAACATAGAAAGCTGAACATGATGAACAAATAGCAAGATAAACCACCATTTTGGTGTTGCAGTTAGAATGACCTGGGCATCTAATTGTTTTACTAAAATTGTGTA
This sequence comes from Protopterus annectens, assembly GCF_019279795.1. Lineage (NCBI taxonomy): Eukaryota > Metazoa > Chordata > Ceratodontiformes > Protopteridae > Protopterus > Protopterus annectens. The sequence goes on along the minus strand of NC_056741.1, from coordinate 596,200,235 downwards.
CAGCAACATACGGTCCGTCATTAATAAATTTACATGTGTGATATGCCCCACATTTACTCATCTTAGATGAATTAAACTTTCTTATAATTAACTGCCTCAAAATGTTCTTTAAGATTCATCCCCCTACTATATGTAATCTTGGGCCCAGTCCCTAAATTGTCAATTAGTTCACCATTATTCTGAAAAATACTTATCCAGGTCTCCTGTATTATGTCAACTATCCTGGATGATACTTCACTAAATGGTATAATAAAGGTATCATTTCTAGAGGTAATTTTAATCTTAGATATATTATCAAAACTGAACTTTATTATAGGTTTGTATATTTGATGTCTTTTCTTATGAATCTCTTCACTAACTAACAATTAATTCGAGTGGATAGCCTATATCAGTAAACATATCGGATAATATTTTAATCTCATTACATAAATTGATGTCTTCACTAATAATTCTAGAAAATATGACCATCTGTCCCTTTACTAAATTCTTTTTTTGGTAATAGGGATGGCAACTATCAAAATGTAAAAAAGAATTTGAATGCGTTTTTTTCCTAAAAATGTTGGATTCCAACCTACCCATGTTTTTATAAAATAATATATCTAGATACTCACAATTATTTTCAAATGTCTTAGTAAAATTCAAAAAACTGGATGTCGTTTTTAGAAAATATTCAAATTCAATAAGCAATTCTGTTACCCTTCCAAAAATAAGAATGTCATCCAGGTACCTTAAGTAAAGGGCAATATTAGGCCAAAAACTATAAGTAAAAACATATGTTTCCCATAAGGCTAACACCAGATTAGCATAAAAATGGGGGGCACATCGGGCCCCCATAGCCACTACTGTACTTTGTTTATAATGTTCACCATTAATAAACATGAAATTGTTTTCAAGTGCAATAGCCATCAGTTCAGCTAACAATTTACATTTAGCCTTATTTAAATCACTAAATTTCAATAAACTTGTCTCGAACATTTCAAGAACTAAATCGTGAGGGATCACTTTAAATAAGTTGACAACATCAATAGTTACCATAATCATATCATCCGTATCAGTAAAATGTTCTCTCACTTTTTCTAAGCAATGCCAGGAAGCTTTTAATATGAGGCAGATGTTTTAAAGTTTCCTTACAATGCAAATCTATGTATGAGGCAATCGCTTCAGTCTTAGAACCCCCTGGCAGAGACTATGAGCTTAAACGGTGGATTGTATATATCCTTGTGAATTTTAGGAATACCAAAGATGGATGGCGTCATTGGATGTTCCACTAGTAAAAAATTATATTCATCTTTAGTGATGACACCATCCATCAGAAATTCATATAGATACCAATCCACCTTTACATATGCCCTTTCCATCTCATGTTTTGACACCTTTTCATAAGTCATGTTGTCACTCAACATTGTCATTTTATTCAAATAGTCTGTTTTAGACATAACCCCACCCCCTTTATCAGGTTTCATAACCCTAAATTTATCAGTAGTAGTCAGCTCCTCAAAACAAAATTTTTCAGCTGAGGTCAAATTATCAGATGTAGTTCTTTCATTCTTTAGTATTCTAATTTGTTTCACATAATCTTTCATATATATCATTGGGTTCTGTGGGGGTATAAAAGTACTACTCCTTTTTAGTGTAAAACTAGTATTGTTGCTCTGATTACATTTGTTACTAGTGAAAAACTGCTTAAAATTAAGTGTTCTAATATAAAGTTTTAGATTAATCAGAATCCTACCAACATCCAATTTAAATGAAGGGACAAATCTAAACCCTTCTTAAAAAGGTTTACATAGGCAGCATTAAATTAAGTGTCAGTGTAATTATATACACTAAACCCTCCTTCTGTAATAGAACAGTGCCATTCAGTGTTGTCAATGTCCTTCTGTGTAATTTCCATGGAATATGGCAATATATCAACACAATCCAGAGAATAAGGGCATAAAATGACACTCATGAATATCACTCATACAATAACCTGTTTGATAAACTGGGGCCTCACTCAATGTTCTAGTTGTACTACAGTGACTACTATTTAACGGTACCAAGAATTGGTTCTGTGTGTTGTCTTGTAATAAGGTCGATTCTGCTGATATTGTTGGCCTCCATATCGATCCCGGAGCCTCTCTGACCCTCTCGGTGTTGGCTCCTCAAAAAAAAAAAAAAAACCCC